>NW_005876890.1:5834-9410 GCF_000147115.1 Myotis lucifugus | reverse complement strand
TTCTCGCCATTTCACAGCATTCCTACCTCTAATCTCCGTGATTGAACAAGAACATAAAGGATTGACGGCTTCTATTTATTAGTAGTTAAAGTGTTTCCTACATGTTTCTAATCATTTCCCGGGACTATCACCGTGAATTTTAAGAGTTTTACCAAAATTAGACAGTTTTTCCAGAAGTATATAGATGAATATTCAGGATTTAAACTGTGTCATTCAGAAAACGCCAGTCCAATAAGAATCACCTATAAGTATAAACAGTAGGCTCTTCATTTATCAGCTTCATATACAAATTCTGAGCTTTATAAACAGCAGTTCCTAATGTTTGAAAGAATTTTCTTTGGGAACATCTTCTAGACTAGTTAGAATTGTAAACATTATCAGTACTCTCGTCTTTTCACAGCATTCTACCTTTAATCTCGTTGATTGAACATGAACATAAAGATTGAACGGCTCTATTTATTAGTATTTAAAGTGTTTCCTACATGTTTCTAATCATTTCCCGGGACTATCACCATGAATTTTAAGAGTTTTACCAAAATTAGACAGTTTTCCCAGAAGTATATACATGAATCTTCAGGATTTAAACTGTGTCATTCAGATGACGCCAGTCAAATAAGAATCACCTGTAAGTATCAATAGTAGGCTCTTCATTTATCAGCTGCATACACAAATTCTGAAGTTTATAAATGGGAGTTCTTAATTTTAGAAAGAATTTTCTTCGGAAACACATCTTGTAGAGTAGTCAGAATTGTAAACATTATCAGAATTCTCATCATTTCACAGCATTCTACCTCTAATCTCCGTGATTGAACACGAACATAAAGATTGAACGGCTCTATTTATTAGTGTTAAAGTGTTTCCTACATGTTTCTAATCATTTCCCGGGACTATCACCGTGAATTTTAAGAGTTTTACCAAAATTAGACAGTTTTTCCAGAAGTATATAGATGAATCTTCAGGATTTAAACTGTGTCATTCAGAAAACGCCAGTCCAATAAGAATCACCTGTAAATATAAACAGTAGACTCTTCATTTATCAGCTTCATACACAAATTCTGAGCTTTTATAAACAGCAGTTCTTTAATGTTTGAAAGAATTTTCTTTGGGAACATCTTTCTAGACTAGTCAGAATTGTAAACATTATCAGTACTCTCGTCTCTTTCACAGCATTTCTACCTCTAATCTCCGTGATTGAGCATGAACATAAAGATTGAACGGCTCTATTTATTAGGATTTTAAAGGGTTTCCTACATGTTCCTCATCATTTCCCGGGACTATCACCGGTGAATTTTAAGAGTTTTACCAAAATTAGACAGTTTTTCCAGAAGTATATAGATGAATCTTCAGGATTTAAACTGTGTCATTCAGAAAACGCCAGTCCAATAAGAATCACCTGTAAATATAAACAGTATACTCTTCATTTATCAGCTTCATACACAAATTCTGAGCTTTATAAACAGCAGTTCTTAATGTTTGAAAGAATTTTCTTTGGGAACATCTTCTAGACTAGTCAGAATTGTAAACATTATCAGTACTCTCGTCTCTTCACAGCATTCTACCTCTAATCTCCGTGATTGAACATGAACATAAAGATTGAACGGCTCTATTTATTAGTATTTAAAGTGTTTCCTACATGTTTCTCATCATTTCCCGGGACTATCACCGTGAATTTTAAGAGTTTTAGCAAAATTAGACAGTTTTTCCAGAAGTATATAGGTGAATCTTCAGGATTTAAACTGTGTCATTCAGAAAACGCCAGTCCAATAAGAATCACCTGTAAGTATAAACAGTAGGCTCTTCATTTATCAGCTTCATACACAAATTCTGAGCTTTATAAATGGGAGTTCTTAATTTTAGAAAGAATTTCCTTAGGAAACACATCATGTAGAGTAGTCAGAATTGTAAACATTATCAGAATTCTCATCATTTCACAGCATTCTACCTCTAATCTCCGTGATTGAACAAGAACATAAAGATTGAACGGCTCTATTTATTAGTGTTAAAGTGTTTCCTACATGTTTCTATACATTTGCCGGGACTATCACCGTGAATTTTAAGAGTTTTACCAAAATTAGACAGGTTTTCCAGAAGTATATAGGTGAATCTTCAGGATTTAAACTGTGTCATTCAGAAAACGCCAGTCAAATAAGAATCACCTGTAAGTATCAACAGTAGGCTCTTCATTTATCAGCTTCATACACAAATTCTGAGCTTTATAAACAGCAGTTCTTAATGTTTGAAAGAATTTTCTTTGGGAACATCTTCTAGACTAGTAAGAATTGTAAACATTATCAGTACTCTCGTCTTTTCACAGCATTCTACCTCTAATCTCCGTGATTGAACATGAACATAAAGATTGAACGCTCTATTTATTAGTATTTAAAGTGTTTCCTACATGTTTCTAATCATTTCCCGGGACTATCACCATGAATTTTAAGAGTTTTACCAAAATTAGACAGTTTTCCCAGAAGTATATACATGAATCTTCAGGATTTAAACTGTGTCATTCAGATGACGCCAGTCAAATAAGAATCACCTGTAAGTATCAACAGTAGGCTCTTCATTTATCAGCTTCATACACAAATTCTGAGCTTTATAAATGGGAGTTCTTAATTTTAGAAAGAATTTTCTTCGGAAACACATCATGTAGAGTAGTGAGAATTGTAAACATTATCAGTATTCTCGTCTTTTCACAGCATTCTACCTCTAATCTCCGTGATTGAACAAGAACATAAAGATTGAATGGCTCTATTTATTAGTGTTAAAGTGTTTCCTACATGTTTCTAATCATTTCCCGGGACTATCACCGTGAATTTTAAGAGTTTTACCAAAATTAGACAGTTTTTCCAGAAGTATATAGATGAATTCAGGATTTAATCTGTGTCATTCAGATGACGCCAGTCAAATAAGAATCACCTGTAAGTATCAACAGTAGGCTCTTCATTTATCAGCTTCATACACAAATTCTGAGCTTTATAAATGGGAGTTCTTAATTTTGGAAAGAATTTTCTTCGGAAACACATCATGTAGAGTAGTGAGAATTGTAAACATTATCAGAATTCTCGTCATTTCACAGCATTCTACCTCTAATCTCCGTGATTGAACAAGAACATAAAGATTGAACGGCTCTATTTATTAGTGTTAAAGTGTTTCCTACATGTTTCTAATCATTTCCCGGGACTATCACCGTGAATTTTAAGAGTTTTACCAAAATTAGACAGTTTTTCCAGAAGTATATAGGTGAATCTTCAGGATTTAAACTGTGTCATTCAGAAAACGCCAGTCAAATAAGAATCACCTGTAAATATAAGCAGTATTCTCTTCATTTATCAACTTCATACACAAATTCTGAGCTTTATAAACAGCAGTTCTTAATGTTTGAAAGAATTTTCTTTGGGAACATCTTCTGGACGAGAGAGAATTGTAAACATTATCAGTACTCTCGTCTTTTTCTCAGCACTCTATCTCTCATCTCTTTGATTGTACATGAACATATAAGAGTGAACGCGCGCTCTTTATATAGTATGTTAAAGTGGTTCCTACATGGTTCTAATCATTTTCCCCGGGACTATCACC
>NW_005876890.1:0-5734 GCF_000147115.1 Myotis lucifugus | reverse complement strand
TAAGAATCACCTGTAAGTATCAACAGTAGGCTCTTCATTTATCAGCTTCATACACAAATTCTGAAGTTTATAAATGGGAGTTCTTAATTTTAGAAAGATTTTTCTTCGGAAACACATCTTGTTGAGTAGTCAGAATTGCAAATATTATCAGTATTCTCGTCTTTTCACAGCATTCTACCTCTAATCTCCGTGATTGAACAAGAACATAAAGATTGAACGGCTCTATTTATTAGTGTTAAAGTGTTTCCTACATGTTTCTAATCATTTCCCAGGACTATCACCGTGAATTTTAAGAGTTTTACCAAAATTAGACAGTTTTTCCAGAAGTATATAGATGAATCTTCAGGATTTAAACTGTGTCATTCTGATGACGCCAGTCAAATAAGAATCACCTGTAAGTATCAACAGTATTCTCTTCATTTCTCAGCTTCATACACAAATTCTGAGCTTTATAAATGGGAGTTCTTAATTTTGGAAAGAATTTTCTTCGGAAACACATCATGTAGAGTAGTGAGAATTGTAAACATTATCAGAATTCTCGTCATTTCACAGCATTCTACCTCTAATCTCCGTGATTGAACAAGAACATAAAGATTGAACGGCTCTATTTATTAGTGTTAAAGTGTTTCCTACATGTTTCTAATCATTTCCCGGGACTATCACCGTGAATTTTAAGAGTTTTACCAAAATTAGACAGTTTTTCCAGAAGTATATAGATGAATCTTCAGGATTTAAACTGTGTCATTCAGATGACGCCAGTCAAATAAGAATCACCAGTAAGTATCAACAGTAGGCTCTTCATTTATCAGCTTCATACACAAATTCTGAGCTTTATAAATGGGAGTTCTTAATTTTAGAAAGAATTTTCTTCGTAAACAAATCATGTAGAGTAGTCAGAATTGTAAACATTATCAGTATTCTTGTCATTTCACAGCATTCTACCTGTAATCTCCGTGATTGAACAAGAACATAAAGATTGAACGGCTCTATTTAGTAGTGTTAAAGTGTTTGCTACATGTTTCTAATCATTTCCCGGGACTATCACCGTGAATTTTAAGAGTTTTACCAAAATTAGACAGTTTTTCCAGAAGTATATAGGTGAATCTTCAGGATTTAAACTGTGTCATTCAGAAAACGCCAGTCAAATAAGAATCACCTGTAAATATAAGCAGTATTCTCTTCATTTATCAACTTCATACACAAATTCTGAGCTTTATAAACAGCAGTTCTTAATGTTTGAAAGAATTTTCTTTGGGAACATCTTCTAGACTAGTTAGAATTGTAAACATTATCAGTACTCTCGTCTTTTCACAGCATTCTACCTCTAATCTCCTTGATTGAACATGAACATAAAGATTGAACGGCTCTATTTATTAGTATTTAAAGTGTTTCCTACATGTTTCTAATCATTTCCCGGGACTATCACCATGAATTTTAAGAGTTTTACCAAAATTAGACAGTTTTCCCAGAAGTATATACATGAATCTTCAGGATTTAAACTGTGTCATTCAGATGACGCCAGTCAAATAAGAATCACCTGTAAGTATCAATAGTAGGCTCTTCATTTATCAGCTTCATACATAAATTCTGAAGTTTATAAATGGGAGTTCTTAATTTTAGAAAGATTTTTCTTCGGAAACACATCTTGTAGAGTAGTCAGAATTGTAAACATTATCAGTATTCTCGTCTTTTCACAGCATTCTACCTCTAATCTCCGTGATTGAACAAGAACATAAAGATTGAATGGCTCTATTTATTAGTGTTAAAGTGTTTCCTTCATGTTTCTAATCATTTCCCGGGACTATCACCGTGAATTTTAAGAGTTTTACCAAAATTAGACAGTTTTTCCAGAAGTATATAGATGAATTCAGGATTTAAACTGTGTCATTCAGATGACGCCAGTCAAATAAGAATCACCTGTAAGTATCAACAGTAGGCTCTTCATTTATCAGCTTCATACACAAATTCTGAGCTTTATAAACAGCAGTTCTTAATGTTTGAAAGAATTTTCTTTGGGAACATCTTCTAGACTAGTAAGAATTGTAAACATTATCAGTACTCTCGTCTTTTCACAGCATTCTACCTCTAATCTCCGTGATTGAACATGAACATAAAGATTGAACGGTCTATTTATTAGTATTTAAAGTGTTTCCTACATGTTTCTAATCATTTCCCGGGACTATCACCATGAATTTTAAGAGTTTTACCGAAATTAGACAGTTTTCCCAGAAGTATATACATGAATCTTCAGGATTTAAACTGTGTCATTCAGATGACGCCAGTCAAATAAGAATCACCTGTAAGTATCAACAGTAGGCTCTTCATTTATCAGCTTCATACACAAATTCTGAGCTTTATAAATGGGAGTTCTTAATTTTAGAAAGAATTTTCTTCGGAAACACATCATGTAGAGTAGTGAGAATTGTAAACATTTTCAGTATTCTCGTCATTTCACAGCATTCTACCTCTAATCTCCGTGATTGAACAAGAACATAAAGATTGAACGGCTCTATTTATTAGTGTTAAAGTGTTTCCTACATGTTTCTAATCATTTCCCGGGAGTATCACCGTGAATTTTAAGAGTTTTACCAAAATTAGACAGGTTTTCCAGAAGTATATAGGTGAATCTTCAGGATTTAAACTGTGTCATTCAGAAAACGCCAGTCAAATAAGAATCACCTGTAAATATAAGCAGTATTCTATTCATTTATCAACTTCATACACAAATTCTGAGCTTTATAAACAGCAGTTCTTAATGTTTGAAAGAATTTTCTTTGGGAACATCTTCTAGACTAGTTAGAATTGTAAACATTATCAGTACTCTCGTCTTTTCACAGCATTCTTCCTCTAATCTCCTTGATTGAACAAGAACATAAAGATTGAACGGCTCTATTTATTAGTATTTAAAGTGTTTCCTACATGTTTCTAATCATTTCCCGGGACTATCACCATGAATTTTAAGAGTTTTACCAAAATTAGACAGTTTTCCCAGAAGTATATACATGAATCTTCAGGATTTAAACGGTGTCATTCAGATGACGCCAGTCAAATAAGAATCACCTGTAAGTATCAATAGTAGGCTCTTCATTTATCAGCTTCATACATAAATTCTGAAGTTTATAAATGTGAGTTCTTAATTTTAGAAAGATTTTTCTTCGGAAACACATCTTGTAGAGTAGTCAGAATTGTAAACATTATCAGTATTCTCGTCTTTTCACACCATTCTACCTCTAATCTCCGTGATTGAACAAGAACATAATGATTGAATGGCTCTATTTATTAGTGTTAAAGTGTTTCCTACATGTTTCTAATCATTTCCCGGGACTATCACCGTGAATTTTAAGAGTTTTACCAAAATTAGACAGTTTTTCCAGAAGTATATAGATGAATCTTCAGGATTTAAACTGTGTCATTCTGATGACGCCAGTCAAATAAGAATCACCTGTAAGTATCAACAGTAGGCTCTTCATTTATCAGCTTCATACACAAAATTCTGAGCTTTATAAACAGCAGTTCTTAATGTTTGAAAGAATTTTCTTTGGGAACATCTTCTAGACTAGTAAGAATTGTAAACATTATCAGTACTCTCGTGTTTTCACAGCATTCTACCTCTAATCTCCGTGATTGAACATGAATATAAAGATTGAACGGCCTCTATTTATTAGTATTTAAAGTGTTTCCTACATGTTTCTCATCATTTCCTGGGACTATCACCGTGAATTTTAAGAGTTTTAGCAAAATTAGACAGTTTTTCCAGAAGTATATAGGTGAATCTTCAGGATTTAAACTGTGTCATTCAGAAAACGCCAGTCCAATAAGAATCACCTGTAAGTATCAACAGTAGGCTCTTCATTTATCAGCTTCATACACAAATTCTGAGCTTTATAAACAGCAGTTCTTAATGTTTGAAAGAATTTTCTTTGGGAACATCTTCTAGAATAGTTAGAATTGTAAACATTATCAGTACTCTAGTCTTTTCACAGCATTCTACCTCTAATCTCCTTGATTGAACATGAACATAAAGATTGAACGGCTCTATTTATTAGTATTTAAAGAGTTACCTACATGTTTCTAATCATTTCCCGAGAATATCGCCATGAATTTTAAGAGTTTTACCAAAATTAGACAGTTTTCCCAGAAGTATATACATGAATCTTCAGGATTTAAACTGTGTCATTCAGATGACGCCAGTCAAATAAGAATCACCTGTAAGTATCAATAGTAGGCTCTTCATTTATCAGCTGCATACACAATTTCTGAAGTTTATAAATGGGAGTTCTAAATTTTAGAAAGAATTTTCTTCGGAAACACATCTTGTAGAGTAGTCAGAATTGTAAACATTATCAGTATTCTCGTCATTTCACAGCATTCTACCTCTAATCTCCGTGATTGAACAAGAACATAAAGATTGAACGGCTCTATTTATTAGTGTTAAAGTGTTTCCTACATGTTTCTAATCATTTCCCGGGACTATCACCGTGAATTTTAAGAGTTTTACCAAAATTAGACAGTTTTTCCAGAAGTATATAGATGAATCTTCAGGATTTAAACTGTGTCATTCTGATGACGCCAGTCCAATAAGAATCACCTGTAAGTATCAACAGTAGGCTCTTCATTTATCAGCTTCATACACAAATTCTGAGCTTTATAAACAGCAGTTCTTAATGTTTGAAAGAATTTTCTTTGGGAACATCTTCTAGACTAGTCAGAAATGTAAACATTATCAGTACTCTCGTCTCTTCACAGCATTCTACCTCTAATCTCCGTGAGTGTACATGAACATAAAGATTGAACGGCTCTATTTATTAGTATTAAAAGTGTTTCCTACATGTTTCTCATCATTTCCCGGGACTATCACCGTGAAATTTTAAGAGTTTTACCAAAATTAAGACAGTTTTTCCAGGAGTATATAGATGAATCTTCAGGATTTAAACTGTGTCATTCAGAAAACGCCAGTCCAATAAGAATCACCTGTAAATATAAACAGTATTCACTTCATTTATCAGCTTCATACACAAATTCTGAGCTTTATGAACAGCAGTTCTTAATGTTTGAAAGAATTTTCTTTGGGAACATCTTCTAGACTAGTCAGAATTGTAAACATTATCAGTACTCTCGTCTCTTCACAGCATTCTACCTCTAATCTCCGTGATTGAACATGAACATAAAGATTGAACGGCTCTATTTATTAGTATTTAAAGTGTTTCCTACATGTTTCTCATCATTTCCCGGGACTATCACCGTGAATTTTAAGAGTTTTACCAAAATTAGACAGTTTTTCCAGAAGTATATAGGTGAATATTCAGGATTTAAACTGTGTCATTCAGAAAACGCCAGTCCAATAAGAATCACCTGTAAGTATCAACAGTAGGCTCTTCATTTATCAGCTTCATATACAAATTCTGAGCTTTATAAACAGCAGTTCCTAATGTTTGAAAGAATTTTCTTTGGGAACATCTTCTAGACTAGTTAGAATTGTAAACATTATCAGTACTCTCGTCTTTTCACAGCATTCTACCTTTAATCTCGTTGATTGAACATGAACATAAAGATTGAACGGCTCTATTTATTAGTATTTAAAGTGTTTCCTACATGTTTCTAATCATTTCCCGGGACTATCACCATGAATTTTAAGAGTTTTACCAAAATTAGACAGTTTTCCCAGAAGTATATACATGAATCTTCAGGATTTAAACTGTGTCATTCAGATGACGCCAGTCAAATAAGAATCACC
>NW_005876889.1:0-9310 GCF_000147115.1 Myotis lucifugus | reverse complement strand
TTCACACATACTGTTCCAAATAACAGCAGCACGTGATGCTGACTTCTTCCCGGGGTTCCGAGTTACTTATCTCGGAACACCCCACAGTATGAATCTGCACGCGCCACCCGGGGTGACCACTCCCGCAGCCTTCTGCACTTGGGAGCCAACACGAAGGTTGTTTCCCCTTTTCCCCTGACGTTCAGTTGGTGATATTTCTCAGTCAGGTCAGCCTCTCAAACCCTGGGACCCTCTCAAAAGAGGAATCACCCTGAGAGGAAGCTTGGCTCGTTCCCATTCCCTTTTCCCCATGGCCTTTTATCATTTATTTTTCCGATGACTTAGGTAGTGATGCCAGCTGGGCCACGGTTGGAAAGTAAAGTAGAAAAAGGCAGGAAAAAGCACCCATAACCTCACCCCCCAGAAACAGCCTCTCACTCATGTTTTGGCAAACATACCCATTGGGGCTTTCCCCATCTGCCATGATTTCAGCTGGGGCTGTGCTGTATGTATCTGCCTTTTCCCTCTCACTTATATCGTGACCATTTTCCCTTAAAATTACATTCCACTTAAGATTTAAAGAGAGAATCTAGCCAGAAATTAAATTGAAAAGAAGGCATTGCTTAGGGGTCTGAAATAGGATTAGAGAAAGCTCTAGAATTCTGACCTCCCAGTGAAAATGTGGAAGAAATTATCTGATGGCAATTCAAAGTAATGGCTGCTAATCTTCCAAAACAACTTGTTATACTGCAGAAGTTTCATATGCGTTAATACTGTGCCTACATCAAGTTGCTACTCAATCAAACCTTACTTTATATTTTAAGGTGTAGTAAGTACCCTCCCTGTATAGCATCCCCACACTCTCTTGGATTAAACACCCTGCATATGGAAAATGTAATTGTTATACAGAGATAAATAACTGGGAAAGTGTTTAGAGCCAATTTTGTCTACAGTAAGGAAAAATTCTGTATGTGTAGACATTAACCTGGACCAACCAGTAAATCATTTGCTTACAGTAGTATCTAGCTACTCCACAAAAATGTACTTACTATGTTTTCAATAATATTAGTGGGAAGTATAGATACTCCGCTTCATCCAAAATAAAAAGGAATGACATATTTCTGTGAATCACGTGTGTTATGTGAAAGCATCTGCATGTACAAATGAATATAACATCAGATATCTTGGGGCGTGGTTGAATTATCGGCAGGCAATTTCCGATTCCTAGTAAAGAGACCTCTATAGCAGTAAATAGACCTCTATAGCAGCCCCAGACTATCTTACCCACACTTGTAAAAACCAGGACCCAAATGCAAAAGTTATTCTGCCGCTGGGAAAAATAATAGCAGAGTTAGCAAATAAAAATTTTAAATTAAGTTAAACTTTTAAATTTAAATCTTGAATTGTTTTTCCTGCTCTCTAAAATTAGTAATAATTAAATATGAATTACAAATGTAGTTGCAAGGTATATAAAAATGTGTGAAGTATTAAAATAGCCACACGTAACTTATAAATCGTATGTTCATACAATACACACACACTTTTCAAAATATGTGAACATTCTCTAATGAGCTTTTTCTAAAATAATACATTTTCCAGTATGGAGTTCTATGGTATAAGTGTATGTAAATCAGAGCCAAAAACATTTTAAAGAGCACTCAGAAAAGACCCCATAGATTCCTGCATATGTAGACAATGTCTCATAACCAACATCTATTTCACACTTGGTTACTTACGTTCCATGAAATAGGGCCCGGGCTCAATCCTCCACACAATCTGTCCTTTCTGTGTCCCGGTCACACCCCTGTTTTTAGAATCCCAGAAGTTGGCTGGAGAATTCTCATCTGAAAAAAAAAAAACAAAGGAACACTTTTCAGCTTCATTACAACCTCTTTGTCCTTCCTCAGCTCAAAGACCAATACAAGTTCTAAGATAGAGAAAAAAAATGAATGGGAAATATCAATGAACACTATCATGAATGACGACTCCCAGCAGATTATTACGCTGAGTTTCTACACTTGCATCTTACGGGTGACTTGGGGAGGGTGCGGGTGGAAAGACGGTGGCATCTCTGGGCTTGGCCAGTTGGTCAGTGTGGCCAACAACAAGACTACAGAGAGCGAAGGGCACAGCAGAACCTGGGGGCCGAGATGATGTGTAGGAAAGGGGCTGAGCCCCATCGATAGGATCTTTATGGAAGAGGGAAGAGCAGAACGGGGAGAATATAACAAGACTCCACGTGGGGGACAAAAAGGGACATTAAGCTAGAAAACGGAGTCAGACACACTCCAGGCTTGCCACGGACAGCGTCCCGGCACCAGGTCTGCTAGGAACACCTTTCACAAACCGCCAAAGGCAGGAGACCTCGAGCCAATGGAAGAAAAAGAAAGAGGCAGCATCTGGACCTCCAAAGGAAAGAGGATAGAAAGAAAGACCCAGGGAACAGGGCTGAACGTGGCATTTTCCAAGTTGTCTGACCTCATGACACAGAAAACGGTTATATTTGTAGGCACAGTGGGGTCAATGGAAGAGGCACTCACAACTTCAGATGACGGGTGAGGACACTCTGGTGGCCCAGGCTCCGCCCCCACCCTGAGTGCTGAGGAATGCATATCCTATATAATAAAGAGCTAATATGCTAATTAGAGCGAACAACAGAACAACCGTCCAGGATTCCTTCCAGACGACCGTCCAGATGACCTTACGGACGAAGCCGGGGCTCCAAGGGTCGGCTGGGGCTGTGAGGGGCTGTGAGGGCCGAGCCCCTTGCACGAATTCCGTGCATCGGGCCTCCAGTTCTATATAACTTGCTCACATCCCACTGTTTGAAGCTCTGTCCTAGAGCCTACAAGAGGAAATGAGCTGAAAACGCGAAAAGGAGGCCCTTCAGAGGTTGACAGGTGCACAAAAATGTGTACAGTAACACTGGCTCTTACCGTCCAATGTACCTCACTTGTTTTTGTTTTGGGTTTTTTTTAAAATATATTTTTATTGATTTCAGAGAGGAAGAAAGGGGAAGAGACATAGAAGCATCAATGATGAGAGACAATCATTGATCAACTGCCTCCTGCACACCACTACTGGGGATCAAGCCTGCAACCCGGGCATGTGCCCTGACCAGGAATCGAACCATGACCTCCTGGTTCATATGTCAATGCTCAACCACTGAGCCACACCGGCTAGGCCAAATGCACCTCATTTGTTTCCCCAAATCCCTTTTCCAGGAGGAAAGACTAGGGGTGCACTTTAACCGAGAGCAGGGGTCAACCAGACAGGGTGAAGCAAGAGCTCCACTAAAAAATGGAAAGACAGAGGAAAGATCCCAAGCCCAAGGGAATATCCCAGAGGAGAAACCTCTCTTCTTCTCTTTAATCCTCACCTGAGGGTATGTTTTTATTAATTTTTAGGGAGAGAGAGACACACACAGACATAGACAGATGCGAGAGAGAAACATCGACTGGTTGCCTCTCATACACGCCCCAACTGGGGATCAAACCCACAACCTTTTGGTGCACGAGACGGTGCTCCAACTGACTGAGCCACCACCCGGCCAGGGCAAAACCTCTCTTCTTTTGAGCGTAAAAGAAACAAGAAGCAAGGCTGGGATCACCCAGCTTTGAGAGACTTCCACCTGCCGTTGTCCTGGGAGCCCAGCGGCTTCATCACATTGACAAGCCAGAGAACTCGGGGAGGGTGGTCCTTTCATGGGATTGGCATTCAGCACATTAGAAGTCAAAGACTCTTTCCGTGAAAGTCCAAGGAGCAGCCACGGTCCTTTATAGGGATGAAAAGGCATAACCCATTCAGGGCATCACCTCCACATGCGAACAAACACAAGGACCCGACTCCAGCCATCACGGGAATGCAACCACAGCACTGATCTTTCTAAGGCACGCAGGCAGCCGCCTAAAACTGGACATGAGAGATGTCCTGGGCTCCTCAGAGCAGGTGCTGCTCCCCGCCCATCCGCTGAGCTTCTTCCATGCCCACGGAGCCCCACCTTTGTCCAAGACAACAACGTGCCCAGTTACACCTGCTTCTCTCTCCAAACCCCTCATAGCTGAGGGTGGCATGTGGTCTCGCTCCAGCCGGTGAGATATGTGTGGAAGCCTCCTGGGTGGGACTCCTGGGAAAGCTATTATTGTTCTAATGAATAAAAAGACAGGAATCTGAATGTGAGCAAGCACCCCAACCAGGCGGTTCCGACACAGGTACGACACACACCGCACCTGGGAACATTCTGCTCCCGGAGATTTCCAGGGAAATTGGGCAATAACAGCAAAGCTCTGGACAGTGGACATCTCTTTGGCAATTGTCCCTTCCATTCATTAGCTTATTCCTTCCTTCCTTCCCTCAGTGCAAAGGCATTTGCCGAGTGCCTATACCAGTGGTTCTCAACCTTCTGGCCCTTTAAATACAGTTCCTCATGTTGTGACCCAACCATAAAATTATTTTCGTGGCTATTTCATAACTGTAATGTTGCTACTGTTATGAATCGTGATGTAAATATCTGATATGCAGGATGGTCTTAGGCGACCCCTGTGAAAGGGTCGTTCGACCGCCAAAGGGGTCGCGATCCACAGGTTGAGAACCGCTGGCCTAGACGGAGGTTACGAACACCCATTTCCTGCCATCAGGAGGTGACAGTGCAGGAGAAGATTGGCACAGGAGGCACAGGCCATGTGAAGAGCAGCAGGGTAGAGGCCAGGTGCCTACTTCAGGACGCACTAAAGGGGACGGAGGAGGAATGGCCGGTGCTCCCGGGGACCGTGCACAGCTCACACGGCTCAGGGTCCATCAAATGGGAAGTGTCTTTGGGAGACACATATGGAGCTATCCTCTGGGAGAGCCACACGTCAGCCAGTCATTAAGTTGTCCTCTATTCCTTGGCTTCTCTGTTCCCTAAGACATACTGTTTTACCTCATAGGGTTCTTTTTGGGGGAGTAAGAGGGGGTGCATGGATGGTCATCGGAAGCAGCAAGCAAGTGGCCATACTTAGAGCTGAACTCAGCAGTGACAGTTCCCCAGGACATAACGCCCTTCAGCTGTGGAGAAGGAGGGTTTGTTCTATTATCCTATAATGGGATTGTAAACAGTTATTATTTTAAAAAGCTAACTGAATTCTTTTTTTAAATGCCACAAAAGCTAACATAATGTAAGCATAAAGTCTTTTTATGTTTTTTTCAAACTCTTCCTTCCCCATAATATTTGATACACAAAAGTCAGTGTGAAAATTTTCTTTAAAAAAAAAAATCATCTTCTCCTGTATGTGGTTTTTCGATTCACGAAAATGTCCAGGAATCGGCTTTTAAGATAATAAAAGGATATACAGGAGATATGACCAGACATGTCAAAGATATCCAAACATAATTTGGATTTGGAAATGATTCAGTGTCTATCTTAATATTTCCGAAACCTCCATACAGTACTGGAGATAAAAATAGGATGAAAATAACGTATTCAAAGCCCTCACTCCTCTATCAACCAACCCAGGGGAGTTGAGAAAAGGTAAGGACTTTTAGGAGAAAGATGCCATGAGACTGACTGTGTCAGAGAATAAAAAAAAAATAATGCTTACAACTCTTGCTTTAAAATAATCCCTCCCTACATTTTCTCCCAAAAAAATGGCATAACTATCTAAAATGATTTTAAATTACCTTTCAGATACATGTTGAGTATAACTATGTCCTGGGATTGGATCGTGAAGGGGCCTGGCTTTATTCCGGCTACACACAGACATCAGGTGCCTTGTCCAGGACTTGGGATTGGGAGACTGACACTGAGCAACAATTTGAATCAAAACGATCACTCCAGACGCGGGCCAAGTACACACCCTCACAGAGACCATGTGACTGGTAGAACTTAGCAAATTTACCAGCCTGTACTAGGCAGGTTGTGGAGTCCACTGCAGTGTGAGAAGAAAACTCTGAGGATGACTTTGAGATGGGAGCTATGTTGTGGAGAGGGGTGAGTCTTTACCAGTGATGGTACCAAACAGAGCACCAGCCTTACTCCGTGCTATGAGGATCATAATGAACTTCCAGATGAAGGTGAAAATGTGGCGTTCGTGTTTAACCCACCCTTGCTAGACGTACATTTCTGTACACCGAAGCCCTCTCTGGATGGAAGAAAGAGTGTGCGTGACAGGCGTGCTTGGAGATTACAATGCTGACACAAGGCTACCAGTGGAGAGGGCACCCATGGGTGACGAGGGCTTTGGAGCCACTTGCACGGTAAGTTCCCTATCAACACCAGAAGAGTTGGATGGTTATAATGTGCCAGGGACGGGACAAAAAGACACCAGCACATTACAGGACAGGTCTGCAAGTCTGGCCTTGGGGACAGTTGTACCTTCCCACAATTTACCTCCCCTAGAAGCCAAAACCTCCCAATTACTTCTCCACAACTTACTGCCCTTTGTTCAGATGGTATATGAGCTCCTGAGACTAACCGCATCCTGAGTCTTCATTTCCATGAGGGTCTCCATGCACACAGACATAAAAAATGTGCAGCTCATGAGATGTGTATGCCTCTCCTCCTGTTGATCTGTCTCTGGTCAGTCTGATCTGCAGGCCCAGTCCCTGAATCTAGGAGGATAGAGGAAAGGTCTTTTTTCTTCCTCAAAGGTGTGGTCAAGAATGGCCAGCATTTGGTAGCTTGGTAAACACCTTAGCACAAGATCCAATATTAGGCCCATCAATAATCTATAATAATAAAAACATTATATGTTAATTAGACTGGACAGCCGAAAGACCTTCCGGACGTCTTTCCAGACAACCTTCAGCACAAAGCCGGGGCTGTGAGGGCCAAGGCAAGCCGCCATGGTTGGGAGGGCTGAGCCCCTTGCACAAATTTCATGCGTCAGGACTCTAGTATTCTATAACAATGACACTACAATGCTTCAATCCTATTTCGTGTCCCAAGGTTAGAACAAGTTTTCCTGTTGCTACAGAAGGTTCATGAAAAAGAACAGAGTAAATGACCTTTTTCTAAAGGCCCATAATTTGGGGCAAGATGAAATCAGAGACGAGCGGGCCACCTTGAGGACCTCAATAATAATGTTGAACACTGCAGAGCTTACTATGTGCCTGGTACTGTTTCACTGTTTTGCCTTCATTAATTCAAATAGGCAAGTAAAGTATTCAAAGCCATCACTTTTCTATCAGCCAACCGAAGGGAGTTGAGAAAAGATGAGAACTTTTAGGAGAAAGATGCCATGAGACAGACTGTGTCAGAGAATAAAAAAAAATAATGCTTACGACTTTTATTTTGCTTTAAAATAATCCCTCCCTACATTTTCTCAAAACCCTCTGCTAACAATCCTGTAAGACACTATTATCATATTTTTAAGGATGGGGGTACTAAGGCACAGAGAAGTGAAGGAATTTGCCCAGGATCCTGAATCTACCTGCAGAGTGAGCACAGGCTACTTTCTCAGAGGCCACGTTCCTCGATGCGACAGCACGCTGTCCACCTGGGCCAGGCGAAGAGCCTGGACTGCATTCTGCCGACCGTGGAAAGTCACTGAAGAACCGAAAGCAGGGAGGGACATGACCTGCACTTTTTAAAAAAATCCTTCTAGCTGCTGCCTGCAGTGTGCACGGCACAAGGACAAGCGAGGACGGCCCCAGTGCTTCATGCCCAAGCAAAACACCCAGTGTGGGAGCATCACCTAAACATGGCCCTCCCCCGGACCCATCCTTCCTGTGCAGACAGAGCTGGGCAGCTATAAATAGCCACTCCTGGTGCACAAGGCTGCACACCAGGTCCAGACACTGCAGCCCCGTGACCCCGGGAGGTGACTCATCCCCGCTGTGCTCCCTCCAATCAAACCTCCATCCTGCAATTTCACTCGAAGTCCACCAGGCTCTTCTCCTCCCTCCCTTTACTCAAACAGCTCCTGCAAGTCCAACCTTCCCACACTCGGCCTTGACCGGTCACTTATAACTCCGTCAAACACTTCATGGCACATATGTAACACTAGGGGCCCAGTGCACAGATTTGTGCACATTGAGAGGGAAATAGTTAGAAGGAATATTTTAATAGTGCTATTTCCCTTTCTCCCTCAGTGCCTGGGAGTCGGGCGGCACTGGTCGCTGTCTATGGGGCGATTGGCGGGGCGATCGGGCCCCCACTCGCACCTACCTTGGCCTGGTGCCACCCGCTCACCTGCTCCACCATCCTGCATGGTCCCACTCTTATCAGGGCCCATCAGGGCCGGCAGCACCTCCACTGCCACCCACTGCCAGCGCTGTGTCACTGATGCCCACCATGTTCCCCGCCACCCCCTGGTGGTCAGCGCACGTCATAGCGAGTGGCCGAACTCCCAGTGGAACCACCACCCAAGGGGACAATTTGCATATTAGGCTTTTATTCTATAGGCTAGCACTGGCCGTCAGTCCACACACACCCTCTCTGCATTGCATCGAGAGCAGAAGCTTTTGGTTCTGAGGGACGTATCATTTATTCCAGGTGCCATGCAGGAAGGACGCCTCTTGGTAATGGCATTGCCAGGCTGTCTGCAGGGGACTGGAGGATCCCAGAACTTCAAGACACAGCAGACCTGAGTTTAGACTTTACTTCTCCCATTTACTGGGTTTATGGCCGGGGACGAGTCCTTACCCTGCACAGACTCCATCTCTTCCTCCTGGGAAATGACGCCAGCTCCCAGCTCAGAAGGCTGAGGAGTCCGCGGCACAGCATGGAACCTGGCGCGTATGAGGAGCTCAGAAGGTGGGCTTTTTAAACTTTTCCATTCGTTCATCCTTCTTTCAAAGTAAACATCCCACCTGTTTACTTCTCGTCTGTGTTTATTTTTAATCCTCAAAAGCACCGTTCCTCAGCTTCACTTGGTTCATTTTTACATTTTAAATGCATTTGTTTTAAGTAAATGTATTTCATTCTAATTGCTCATCAATATACATAAATAAAAACAGAAGCATGCTTATCTGTGTGGTTTTTGGAGACTGCTTTCTTAAGCAAAGGACGTCAAATGACTGACAACGCACGTGCAGGCGTTCACACAGGGACAGTCGCTACGCCCTTACACAGGCACAGACTCGTAGCGTCTCAACACACCCAGGTCTTGCTCGGATGGGACGGTGCTCGGAGCTTAAAGTCCTGCCGGTGAGCCTTAAGCCTGGCTCCCTCAAGCCTCAGGCAGAGGCGCCCTCCCTCCCGCCACACAGAAACCGGGACTTGGAACAGTGTGTCTAACTGGGGACACTGTCTCAGCCCTGTGTGTGTGTGTGTGTGTGTGTGTGTGTGTGTGTGTGAAAGCTGCCAGGAATGACGAAGCTCTGATTACATAGCTTCTTTCCTCTCATTCTT
>NW_005876888.1:0-9311 GCF_000147115.1 Myotis lucifugus | reverse complement strand
AAACCACAGGGTCCAGAATATAATTCCTCACCACAAACACACATACACATAAAACACAAAGTTGTTGTGACATTCCACAGAATATACACAGTAAATACTACATTAAGTATGTAAGTTTCACTATCTATATTTTGTGATATTGAATTAATTAAACTGATAGGATATGCAATTATTATGTCAACTTACACAGTCTAACCCACAACCTTTTGGTGTACAGGACAACGCTCCAACCAAATGAGCTATCTGGCCAGGGCAAAAAAAGAGGTTTTTTTTTTAAAAGGTGGTACACATGGTAAAGTTACTAACACTTTTTCAGCTGTATGGATTCAAACTACATTTTCTCAATCTGTCAAGTTCATTTTAATTTGTTTTTTGAAATAAAATATTATTTAAAGGTTTTTTTGGTTTTCAAATCTATAAAAACGTTTTTCCTCAAATTTGTTCTTGCTCATTTAGTTTGTTTTTGGAGATTTGTGTAAATACTGTAGAAAAGAAAACTTAATTCCTTTTATATAGTCATATACGTGTATACATAGATATGGAAATATTCCTTTGGTATTGATTTTAAATAAGCGGATTGCTTTATTTTATGAAATAACATTTAAAATTCTCACAGGACCCCTGCTTCTAGATATTTCTGTCAAAGTTTTATTGTAGTTCCTGTATCTCAAAAATTCATGGGGTGTTCAAAGAAGAAATATGAAAGCGAATAAATCTTTGGAGCTTCTGCGAATGGCAGCAGGGAAACATCAGCAGTCAGAAGATTAGAATGAATTTCTGGAAGAGAGAAGACTGATGGGAGCACCTTAATGGATATATTCGAATAAAAGAAGCTGCTACTCAGTATATTCAACAGAAAAAGCTGCAGTGGAGCTAGGAAAGATTTTGAACAGTGCATCTACCTAGTGTCAGGAGCTAAATAAGGGAAGGTGTAGGAGGAAAGGCAAAAATCACAGTGACTGATGGCGAATCAACCTGAAAGACATGTGCATACTCAGGCCACCCCCACTCCTGTGCATCAGGAAGTGCTGTTTGCTTCAATGCCAGGTGCAGATTGAGTGATATGTTGAAGATTTATTCACATTAGTCACACAGGCCTAGTATTGGTATGTGAATGTGTCTGGATTTTTACCTGTATGCCTGCTCCATACTTATTCTCTGGAAATGTCCCAGTAATACCTTGAAATATCTCTCTCTCTCTCACTCACACACACACACACACACACACACACACACACACACACACACAGCCAATATTCCTCTCTTTTAAGCAACAGGCAATAACAGCAGAGGAAACTCCTGCCAGAAACATAGTTAATCTCCGTTATCCTTTATTTTATGTTTATCAATGACCAATTTAGGAATAGTTGACTTTTCATTTTATTGATGGTTTCCTTTGCTGCCTTTGCTGTGAGAAATTTTTAGTTCGATATAGCGGCATTTGTTATTTTCTTTTGCTTTCCTTGCCTGAGGAAGTATATCAGGAAAAAAATATTGCTAGGAGAAATGTTCTTGATTTTACTGCCTGTGTTTTCTCCTAGGGTTTGTATGGTCTCAAGTCTAACATATGTTTCTAAGCTACTATGCTAAGTGAAAAAAGCCAGACCGAGAAAGATAAATACCTGGGGGTTCAGTCATATGTGGGTCTACAGAACAAAATGAACTAACAAGTAAAATACAGACTTATAGAGCGAGAGCAGGCAGACAGCCTGGGTTGTGGGGAGCTGAAGGGGGGTGTATAGGGGGATAAATGGGGATGGAAGGATACTTGACTTGGGGTCGTGAACACACAATACAGTGTACAGGTGATGTGTTGTGAAATTATGCACCTGAAACCTGTATAATTTAGTAAACCAGTGTCACCCCAATAAATGTAATTAAAAGGAAAAATATGTAATCAATTGCATAATATTTATTATAAAACATGGAACATGGGTGAAAGAGGAAGATTAATGGAAGTTAATCTTCAATAAATGGAGTCAGATAATGCTTACAATTGGTCAATCAAGAAACTTGCATAAGCTTACTATTAATAGTACTACAGACAATCAAGAGAAGCATTAAAATCAGAAATAGTCCAAAACTAGACTAGAAGAGGGAGACTGGGTATGTGTCCTGGAGAAAGACATTTAATTGTACATCCTTAAAAAGAATTAGAAGTATATTTTCTTTGCATGTTATAATTTCATAATAAAAATTTATTGAATAATTTTAAAGAGTTTGTTTTCAAATATTTTATCTAAAATATACAATAGCCCTGACCAGTTTGGCTCAGTGGATAGAGCGTCGGCCTGCGGACTCAAGGGTCCCAGGTTCAATTCCAGTCAAGGGCATGTACCTTGGTTGTGGGCACATCCCCAGTAGGGAGTGTGCAGGAGGCAGCTGATTGATGTTTCTCTCTCATCGATGTTTCTAACTCTCTATCCCTCTCCCTTCCTCTCTGTAAAAATTTAATAAAATATGTTTTAAAAAATAAATAAACTATACAATAATTTATTTTTTGCCATATGACTGTTTTCAATGTTCACAGGTTATGTGAAAAAAAATTATAAAAGGGGCCTAAATTTAAATAAATTAAAAATACATATATTAGAAAGCCAATTAATAAAGTATTTTGACTTTTATGTTTTACCTTTTGTTTTTAGAGAAATAAAATATAGGTTATATGAAATAAACCATTGACGGCAATGCCAAAAATTACAATGGCAAATTCAATTTGTACTGTGGGGCTCATACATTTAGTGTGGGTCTATGGGTTTTCTTTACCAAAACCAATGTTAAATGGGCAGTGCCCTTGGCATTCCCGGGGAAGAGACACACGGGTGCCCCTTCTTACTGACTCTAACTACCCTCTGACCTCTTTTCCAGTCTCAACCTTCAGAACTATCTCAGCCATCCTTGGCCTCCAACACCAGTTAACAGTGTTATTTTAATCTAAACTCCTTATTGACAAGCAAACCATAACTTCACAAATTCGTCAAGATTATTCCACCGAGGTGAAGGCCACGGTCAGCGTGCATCTTGGGGCCTCCTCCACCTACCTCTCTCTGGACTTCAATGTCAAGCACAACGATGTGGCTCTGGAGGGTGTGGGCCACTGCTTGCCAGAGTTGGCTGAGGACAAGCCTAGGACGCCAAATCTTGAAGGTGCAAAACCAGCATAATGGTGGCGCCCTCTTCCAGGACATGCAGAAGCTTTCCCAAGGTGATTGGGGTAAAACTCAGGACGCCATGGAAGCCGTCATGGTCATGGAGAGGACCCTGAACCAGGCCCTTTTGGAGCTGCATGGCCTGGGTTCTATCCACGCAGACCCTCATCCCTGCTACTTCTGGAGAACTGCTTCCTACATGAGGAAGTGAAACTCATTAAGAAGATGGGCAACACCTGACTAACGTCTGCAGGCGGCCGGCCCCCAGGCTGCACTGGGTATCTCTTTGAAAGGCTCATCCTCAATCACATCTAAGAAATGAACCACACTGGAGAACTCTCCCATTTTGTGCACCAAATGAAAAAAAATAAAGCTTTTCACAGCAAAACAAACAAACAAAATCAATGTTAAATGTGTATTTCAATTTTAGGTAATGACTCTGGAACATAAAAAGCTTTCATCAAAATAAACAGGTGTCCTGGATAGTTTAGATGATTTTCAATAAGGATTTTTAAAATTATTTTCTATTTTACCACAACATATTTCCCCATTCTCTCATATCAACTATTATCTATGGGTTTGCATCTTAATAAGAACTTGTTTTGATGAGGTCTATCAGCATGAATGTTTTTATCAGGTAGCTTGACAATTATCAAGGTCTGTGGACAGGAGGGAAAAAAAAAGAGGGGGAGGACTTGGAAGAGAAACAAGTGTTTTTTATCTGTCTCAGTGATTGCATTCCAGAAGGCCCTGAGCTCAGGATCCATGCGTAAAACCTGAGATTTCTAGGAGGCATTCCAAAACTGGCTGTGCTCATACTGTTACTGCTGCTCCCGCTGCTGAGTTTCACACATATCAAGGATCATCTGCAGCACACTGCCCAGCATTAATGCTGGGCCCCACAAGTTAGCAAGTTGGACTAGGAGTCTGAGGAATGAATGCCAGTGCCATCTGAGTCACAGTAAAATCTGTAGTACATTGGTTAGGAGTGTGGATTCAGTTGGACTCCTGACCCTACTGCTTTAAGGCTGTGAATTAATCACTCTGTGTCCCCACTCCCCAACATATAAAACATGTGGTACTATCATAGGTGACATATGAAAAGCCCTTGAAACAGTGTCTGACTCGGTTGATGTTTACTGTAATTATTATCTGCTCATCACATAAACTCATACGAAGAGAATTCACAAAGTAAACCGGATTTTACAGCACTCTCTGTTCAATTCAGAGCATGGCCCTGTGTGATCATCCTCTCCCCATGTGGTTGCACATACAGGGAGAATGTAGGGACACTACCTTGTGGCTGTCATAAATATTATTTTTATTTCCCACTTTTTCTATCTGGAGGTCTCAAGTGACTTTCATGAAATTCTTCTTTTATCACCTTTTCCTTGAAAGTCATTAATGGAAGGATGGTGAAAGAAGTCCGACTGTGGTACAGAAATTTGAGATTTGGTGAGTCTCAGAGTTTAAGGTTCACAGCCCCAGGCAGGGAATCATAAAGTCCATGCTAGCCCCCCTGACAGCACTTTATCTGCCAGCTAGAATGATTTCCCTGGCCTGCCTACTACCTTCCTCTCTTAAATTCCTCTGATGGTTTCATATTTGATATCTTCCTTACAGCTTCAGTTGAGAGAAGCGAGAAGCACATGGTTTTCCAAGTTGCTTGCTTTATTTTATTTGTTGTATCCTTTCTCTTTCTCTACACTTTTAACAATTTACATGTTCCAGCACCTACACACACACACTTTGTAACCATACATGCACATATAAATTGCTATACACATTCTCATGTTCTCTTAAAATCCTGGAGACCAGAAGTTCAAAATTAGTTTCATTGGGTCAAAATCAACATCAAAATACTGAAAATGGGAGAATCTGTTTCTTGTCTCTTTCTGCTTCCAGCTTCTGTAGGTATTCTTGGTTTACAGCTACATCACTCCAATCTCTGTCTCCATGGTGACATCCCCTTTTCCTCTTCTGTCTAAAATCTTCTGTCTCCACCATGTAAGGACCCTTTCGATTGCACTTAAGGTATACCTGGATAATCCAGGATAATTTCCCCATCACATGATCCTTAACTTGGTCAGATCTGCTTATTATTTTCTGTGAAGTAACATTTACAAATTCTAGAGATTAGGGCATAGCTATGTTATGAGGTCATTATTATGTCTACCACATTTCTCTTCTTTTAGACTCCTTGACATTAATGGCACCATTTTCTTCCTAGTCACCTAAATTGGAAACTACACTATAATCTCTTACCATTCTTTCTCCTCTAACATGAACATCCAACAATATAACTATCCGTTCTCCCTACCAGTGACTCTAAAATTTAAATTACTATCTTCATGTGCACTGCCACTATTATAGAGATCTGAATTATTCTCATCTGTATTATTTTAATAACCAAATGAATATCCCTGCACCCAAGCCTTTCCCCCACGTTGTTTCCAAAATTGAAAAAAACAAATGAAATCTTCTACTTACTCAACTTAAAAATCTGTTAGTGGCCCCTCTTTGTTGGAAGAATTAAACTACATTAGTGAGATCACCCACCGCTTATCTCTCCTCACTCCTTGACCACTATGTGTGAAATGTATGCCCAGTACTACTGAGCATGCCATTTCTGCCATCTGGAGAGCCCTTCTTCTTTGTGCATTGAGCCTCTTTTTTTTAGCCTTTAAGATCCGCATTGTATATATCGAATAGTTTTTCTGTGATTATCTTTCTGAATCACTTAGGTAATGTGTCTCTCAATATTTTTTAGTGTTTTGCATCCAACTCTTAATAGAGCATTGATTGGCATTACTACTAATACCTCAGAATTGTAACTATGTGTTCCTACTCTTTCTCTCATTTTAGATTGTGATATTTTGTGGAACTTTGTTTTCCTAGTGCCTTGCAAAATGTCATTGCAGAATAGAAACTCAATAAACATTATGTGAATCAATAAGGACATGCTGGGGCACTCAATAACTGTACATTTCAGAACATATGCTCAAATATCCAAGTCTACACACTTTGAACTTTAGGGCAGATAAGATGAACATAATTGTCACAGAAATACTAGGTCATGTTGAAATAGATTACCATAAAATATCAGTGGCTTAACAAAACAAAAATTATGTCTTGTTAATGCAAAGTCTAATGAGGTTGAATAACATTCTGAGGCAGTTCGTTACTAAGTGGTATCTTGAGAGATCTGTTTAGTTTTAATATTGTAATTTCTTTATTACAAAGCATGAATTTGAGAATATTATGAGAGAAAAAGAGAAATCTAGAGAGTTGAGGAAAGATTTTAAATAGCTTCAGTCTTAATGTGACACCCATCTTTTCCACTCATGTCTATAAACCACAATAAGGCAAACAGCCCACCCAACTAAAGGTAGAATTGGAAGGATGGTCTTCCATGTGTAAACTAGGATAAGTCAACCAGATAAGCTGTTTAGTTACCCTCTGGGGAGTTCTAGATCAATATTTAGCCTTTATTCTATGTATAACCCACTCTCTCCTTTTCCTCTTCAAAATAATCATCCCACTGTAGACAAGAATTAGAAGTCAGCAACAGGTGCCTTCAGTAACAAATCAAATATTTGAAAACAGTTGAGGCTAGTAGCTCTATATATCATCATTTTTGTTCTAGCAAACCATTCTGCATATTGAATCTATACTCAAATAATGATACATGTTTTAAACAAATACTTAAGCAAACTCTCTGGCCTCTTATTAATAAATTTTAGTTTCCTTGAAAATTATTTCTCACAACTGTAACTGTCATCCTATTATCTAAAGAAGATTCATTGGATTCCATTTTTATGTTCATTTTATGCTAAATAATTTAATAAAATAATCAAAACTTTAATTCTCTAGAACAACAATTTTCAACCACAAGAATTTTTTTTTTAAATATATTTTATTGATTTTTTACAGAGAGGAAGGGAGAGAGATAGAGAGTCAGAAACATCGATGAGAGAGAAACATCGATCAGCCGCCTCCTGCACATCCCCCACTGGGGATGTGCCCGCAACCCAGGTACATGCCCTTGACCGGAATCGAACCTGGGACCTTTCAGTCCGCAGGCCGACGCTCTATCCACTGAGCCAAACCGGTTTCGGCAACCACAAGAATTTTTAAAACATGCAATACTGACTATTTAATCAGGGACACTGACCTCCTTTTCCTTAGTTTGTCAAGTGAACAAAATGACAACAGGCAACCCGGCAATAGCCCTTTGGTGTGTATGAATCAAAATTATGGCTATTTTAGTCAGATTGGCAAAAAATTATTTGGTATCCCTCAGAATTTTAGTAAAAGTTTATGTGTGCCATAGATAAAAACGGTTGAAAATTGCAGCTCTAGGAGAATATATTCAAACAATTTCCTTGGGAAGATGACTAACAGAATCTACACAATTCTAATGATTTTAATAAGAAATGGAATCTGTGGTCTATGCATGCATTTCAGAGCAGCTTTATATCAGCAAGGAAGAACCTTATCTACCAGAACTCTTGCTAAAAGAAGTTGACATATTTTCCACAATCTTTAACGAGAGAGACTATTTGCTTTAAAATATTCAAGGGTACAGGACACAGAAAACATTTTCTCCATCCCATTTTTTTCTATGCATAATAAACTGTAAACTTAAAAAAGAATATCATTCGCACTGTATCACATAAATATGCTAAAATGAACAATATATATGACATTTGGATATCCTCTATGTCAACAAGAAAATTTCCTCCTAGATGTGTAACAAAAACAGAAATTTCAACTTGGTCTAAATAATTAGCTACAAACTTCCATAAATGCAAAGAACCCACAAGAAAATAAAAATATACATAAAATAGAAACTAAACAAAAAACTATGGACATAAACACATTTTTTTTCTTTTTCTTTTAATTGAATTTATTTGGGTGACTTTGAGAGATACTATTTTTGGGGAGTTTGTGTGTATCACTCTCCTAGGGCCTATGATATAGATGCATGAAAAATATCAATATATGTAAAGTTTAGGGATTCCTTTTAAGTTGGCGTTGCCATTTTTAAATATCCCATTTTTAAGATATTCCCTATTCACATACCTTTTATTTTTTATTTTTAAATATATTTTTTATTGATTTCACAGAGAGAAAGGGAGATGGAGAGAAACATCAATGATGAGAAAGAACCATGGATTGGCTTCAGAAACACTGACAATTTTCTTTCAACTCTTTCAGGAGTACATGAGGTAAATATATCTATCTATCTATCTATATATAGATATAGATATAGATATAGATATAGATATAGATATAGATATAGATATAGATATTTAACTAATCTGAAATTCATAGACTATTATTAAGTACACTAAAATAGAGAAGGCAGTGCTATGTTGGGAGCATATTAAAATGGAAGGGGTGAAAGAGACATATGTATGAACAAGTCCATTGAAAGACCAGTGTTTATAGGTCAGTTAAAGATGCCAGCACAAAATTTCTAAGGCCTAACAAGAGACATTAAAGAAAAGAGGTTAAGCAAATAGGCTTTAATGGCAGCTGACCTGTGTTCTAACTCTGGCTCTGCAGTTCCCTAGTTTTTTGACCTTAACAAAATAATGGATCTGTTTATATCTCAGTTTTCTCATCTAGAGAGCTGAAAGTGATGATGATAATAATGGCATTACCTCACAGAGCTGTTGTGCACAGTCAACGAGGTAATGAATCACATTTATAATAGAGTCCAGCAAGAAGTAAGTACGAGCCCCAGCTGGTTTGGTGCAGTGGATAGCGCGTCGGCCTGTGGACTGAAGGGTCCTGGGTTCGATTCTGGTCAAGGGGACATGCCTTGGTTGTGGGCTTGATCCCCAGTGGGGGACCTGCAGGAGGCAGTCGTTCAATGATTCTCTCTCATCATTGATGATTCTCTCTTTCCCTCTCCCTTCCTCTCTGAAATCAATAAAAATATATTTTAAAAAGTATTTATTAAACATGAATACCATTAAATAAATTATATATGTATATATAACATATTATATATACATACAGACATATATGTGAAAGATTTAGATGGTATCTTTTGTATACTAAATATCTTTAATAATGTGGTGATTTATGTAGCTTATAATGCATTTTTGAATGCTATTAAACAATTTAGAGAAGTTTAATCCCTAAAAATCC
>NW_005876887.1:0-9312 GCF_000147115.1 Myotis lucifugus | reverse complement strand
TCGGAGTTGGAGCTGAAACAGTGTATCAATTATAGAAGCCAAATACCTGCTTTCAGCAGCCAAGGTCTCAGAGCTGGAGCCGAGCCTCAGAGCTAAAGCTGGCTCTCAGTTCCAGTGACAGCCATAGAAGGTAAATAAATCCCAGAATAAAAAAAGAAAATAAAAAAAGGAAAGGTTGGGAGCTTCAGTCACCTGCCAGCCTGAAAACGGCCCTCAGCCCCTCACCCAGACTGGCCAGGCACCCCAGGGGGGACCCCCACCCTGAAGGGGGTGTGACCAGTTTCAAACAGCCATAATCCCCTCATCCAGGCTGGCCAGGCACCCCAGTGGAGACCCCCACCCTGAAGGGGGGTGTGACCAGTTGCAAACAGCCATCATCCCCTCATCCAGGCTGGCCAGGCACCCCAGTGGGTACCCCCACCCTGAAGGGGGTGTGACCAGTTGCAAACAGCCATCATCCCCTTATCCAGGCTAGCCAGGCACTCAAGCGGGACCCCCACCCTGATCCGGGACACCCTTCAGGGCAAACCAGCAGGCCTCCACCCATGCACCAGGCCTCTATCCTATATAGTAAAAGGGTAATATGCAAACTGACCCTAACAGCAGAAAGACTGGGAATGACTGGTCACTATGACACACACTGACCACTGGGGGCAGACACTCAATGCAGGAGCTACCCCCTGGTAGTCAGGGCGCTCTCACGTGGGAGGAGCTCTGCTCAGCCTCATGCCAGGCTGATGGCTGCCAGCACAGCGGTGGTGGTGGGGAGCCTCTCCTGCCTCCTCAGCAGTGCTAAGGATGTCCGACTTCAGTTTAGGCCTGCTCCTGCCTTCAAGTGGACATCCCCCGAGGGCTGCCAGGCTGCCAGAGGGATGTCTGATTGCCAGCTTAGGACCAATCCCTGGGGAGTGGGCCTAAGCCAGAAGGTGGTCATCCCCTGAGGGGTCCCAGACTGCGAGAGGGCACAAGCCGGGCTGAGGGACCTCCCCTCCTCCCTAGTGCACAAATTTTTGTGCACCGGGCCTCTAATAATAATAATAAACTATCAGAAAGTGCAAGTAAGGGAACAATAGAATTTACAATTGCACCAAAAAAAATAATAAAGCATCTAAGCATAAACTTAACTACGGAAGTAAATTTGAACTCTGAAAATTATAAGATACTGAAGAAGATACAGATAAATAAAATAATGTAACATGCTCATGAATTGCAAGAATTAACTTTATTAAAATGTCCATTCTACCCAAAGCAATCTATAGATTCAATGCAATTCCTATCAAAATATCAATAATGTGTTTCACAAAACTAAAACAAATAATCCAAAAATGCATATAACCCCCAAAGGACCCTGAATAGCCAAAGATATCCTGAGAAGGAAAGAACAAAGCCAGAGGTATCACACTTACTAACTTCAAATTATACTACAACATGACAATAATCAAAACAGCATTGTATTGGTAGAAAACCAGACACACAGACAATGGAACAGAATTGAGAACCCAGAAATCACCTCATATGTATATGGGCAAATGATTTTCTACAAAGGAGCCAAAAACATAAAATGGGAAAAAGAAATCTTCTTCACTACATAGTGCTGGGAAAATTGGAAAGACTCATGCAAAAGACTAAAACTAGACTTCTGTTTGCCTCATATTCCAAAATTAACTCAAATGAACCATGGTCTTCAAGGGGATTTCATGAATTTGACCCCAAAGGCAAGGGAAATAAAAGCAAAAATAAGTGAATGGGACTTTAACAACGAAAACCTTCTGCTCAGCAAAAGACTGCTCAAACAAAACAAAAGACAATCAAGAAAATGGAAGAAGTTATTTGCAAACAACAGCTGTGACAGAGGGTTATTATCCAGATTATATAAAGAATGCACATTGGCGGGGTTGCTCAGTTGACTGAGGCATCATCCTGTACACAGAAAGGTTGCAGGTTGAATTACCAGTCAGAACACATACCTAGGTTGCAGGTTTGATCCCCAATTGGGATACTTACGGAGGCAACAGACTGATGTCTCTCTCTCTCTCTCTCTCTCTCTCTCTCTCTCTCTCTCTCTCTCTCCCTTTATTTCTCTCTAAAATCAATAAACACAATTCTCCCATGTGGATAAAACAATTAAAAACTCATACAATCCAATACCAAACAATCTAATTACAAAATGGGCATAGGCCCCAGCCAGTGTGGCACAGTGGTTGAGCATTGACCTATGAACCAGAGGTCAAGCAGTTCCATTCCCAGTCAGGGCACATGAGTGGGTTGGGTGGCAGGCTCAATCCCCAGTAAGGGGTGCACAGGAGGCAGCCAATCAGTGATTCTCTCTCATCATTGATCTCTCTCTCTCTCTCTCTCTCTCTCTCTCTCTCTCTCTCTTTCTCTGAAATCAATAAATATATATAAAATATATTTTTTAAGAATGGGCAGAGGAACTGAACAGACACTTCTCCCAAGAAGACATATAAATTGTCAACAGATATATGAAGAGATACTCACCTTCACTAGCTATTCGGATAATGCATATCAAAACTAGAATGAGATACCACTCCACATCTGTCAGAAAGGTTATTATCAACAAGACAGTAATAACAAGTGTAGCAGAGGTTTTATATGTTATTTATTTGACTCTTCTCTCTCCCTTGATTATTCTTTCTAAAAGTTTGTAAATTTTTGTTTAACTTTTCAAAATACTATCTCATACTTTCATTACTTTTACTATTTTTTGTAGTTTCTATTTCTTTTCTGTGTATACTTTCAGCTTTATTATTTCCTTCCTTTTGCCAACTCTATGCTTAGGTGTTTTTTTCCCCTAATTTTTGAAGCATAAGTTAGGTTTTTATTTGAGATTTATTTTTTTTTCTGAATGCGGGCATTTATCTCTATAAATTTCTCTTTAAAATTGCTTTAGCTGTAACCATAAGTTTTAATATGTCGTGTTCCCACTTTTGTTTTCCTCAACAAACTTGGATTTCCCTTCATCTAAGACCCATTGGTTTCCTTAAAATGTATTGTTCATTTTCCATTTATTTGTGATCTTATATTTTCCCCCTGTTTTTGATTTCTAGTTGCAGACCGATGAGATCAGGAAAGATCATGAATATGATTTCAATCATCTTAAATTTATGAAGCCTTGCTTTGTGGTCCACTATCTATCCATCCTGGTGAATATTCCATCTGCACTTAAGAAGAATGAATCTTTTCCTTTTGAATAAAATGTTCTGTATATGTCTGTTAAATTTATTTAGTCTACTATGTTATTCAAGCTTTCTCTTTCCTTATTGATGACATAGCCATTGTTAAAAGTGGAGTATTCAGTTATGCAAGGTACATAAGTTATGGAGATCAAATGTACAGTACGGTGACTATAGGTAGCAATACTTTAGATATACTTGAAATTTGCAAAGATTGTAGATCTTAACTATACCACACAAATAAGACAATTATCATTGTGAAGCGATGAGTATGTCAACGAGCTTGACTGTCTGATCATTTCACATTTCATACAATTACTGAAACACCAAGTATATATGTATGTAAATATTTAAATATACAAATATTTATTTGCCAGTTGTTAAAAAAACAACCGCAGGCCTAAAATGGCACCACTCAGACTAAAACCTCATGATACCAAGCCTAAATTTAACACTTGATCAGCTGGCCATAAACATAATCCAATGAACCAGTCTGCAATTTTCTGGTCAAGCATCAGGAAGGTAATGTGTCGTTGTGGGCCCTCAACAACCCCATAAAGAGAAGAGTCAATTTACATGATGAAAACCCTTCCCATTCGCTTTCCCCTGAATAAAAGGTGTCCCATCTCAAAAATAATCATTTCTTCTTCTGTTTTTAATTTTAGTTAATAGTTCCCTTGGTTCACCCTTCTTCCTATTAAAACCTTCCATTTTGTACAACTCTTCTGAGTTCCCATCACTTAATAAAGCCAATTTGAACTTCAAATTTACTTGGTTAAATTTTTAACACAATTATACCCAAAAGAGTTTTTTATTTTTCAAAAAGAAAAGAACTCCATTTACAATACCAACACAAGGATAAAACAATTAGGGACAAATGTGACTGAAGAGTGAAAGATTTGTACACTCAAAATTATAAAACATTGCTAAAAGAAATAAAAAAAGATAAATAAATGGAAAGACATCCTTTGTTCTTTAAAAAAATTAATTTTTTTCCTGGCCAGTATGGCTCAGTGATTGAGCATCAACCTATGAAACATGAGGTCATGGTTTGATTCCCAGTGAGGGCACATGTCCAGGTTGTGGGCTCAATCTCTAGGGGTGGCGCATGCAGGAGGCAGCCAATCTATGATTCTCTCTCATCACTGATGTGTCTATCTCTCCCCCTCTCCCTTCCTCTCTGAAATCAATAAAAATATATTTTAAAAATTAAGATTTCACTCAACTAGGAATAGAGAGGAATTTCCCCAATCATGTTAATAGCATCTACAGTAAGCCATAAAAACTTGTATCATACACAATGGTGAAATGTTGATTTTCCCCCCAATACTGAAAAACAGAAAAGGGAGCCCACTCTCACCACTTCTCAACAATAATTTACTTGAGGTACCAGCCATTGCAGTAAGAAAAAACAGAAAACTCAGAAAGGAAGAAAAAAAATGATACCATCACCATTTTCAGATAACAAGTAGAATATAAGGACAAAAAAATTATAAATATTTTACAGAGAAACTACAAGAACTAATGAGTAAATTTATCAGGGTCACAGAATATAAAGTTAATAAACAAATATCAATTCATTTTATATATTAGCAACAAAAAGTTCCTCTTGTATTAGCATCAGCAATGTAAAATCCTTAAGAATTTGAAAAATGAGACAAGAGCATACAATGGAGTAAAGACAGTCTCCTTAATAAATGATGTTGGAAAAATTGGACAGGTACATACAAAAATTTAACTTAGACCATGAGCTTATACAATAGCCAATAATAAACTCAAAATGGACAAAAAATTAAATATAAGTCACAAAACTATAAAAATCCTAGAAGAAAACATAGACAGTAAAATCTCTGACATTTCCTGTGGCAATATTTTTGCGGATATATCTCCAAGGGCAAGGGAAACAAAGGGAAGCAAATGGGACTACATCAAACTAAAAAGCTTTTCACAGCAAAAGAAACCATCAACAAAATAAAAAGGGAACCCATTCAATGGGAGAATATATTTGCAATTGATACATCTCATAAGGGGTTAGCCATTTCCAAAATATATAAAGAACTTATATAACACAACACCAGGAAGACAAACAATCCCATTCAAAAGTGGGAGAAGGATCTGAATAGAAACTTCTCCAAAGAGGACATGCATATGAAAAACAAACCTCAAAGTCACTAATCATCAGAGATATGCAAATGAACATCACAATAAGATATCACCTCATAACCTTCCAGAATGGCTACCATCAACAAATCAACAAACAAGTGCTGGTGAGGATGTGGAGGAAAGGGAACACTAGTGCACTGCTGGTGGGAATGCAGACTGGGGCAGCCACTGTGCAAAACAGTATGGAGTTTCCTCAAAAATGTAAAAATGAAACTGCCTTTTGACCCAGCTATCCCACTTCTGGGAAAATATCTTAAGAATCTGAAACACCAATTCAAAAGAATATGGGCACCTCATGTTCATAGCAGTGTTATTTACAACTAGAGGCCCAGTGCACAAAATTCGTACACTGGAGGGTTGTGTCCCTCAGCCCAGCCTGCACCCTCTCCAATCTGGGACTGCTGGCTCCCAACTGCTTGCCTGCTGGCCTGGAGGGTGTATCTTTTTTTTATTTCAGCAGTTTCACTAACTTAGTAGATTAGCATTAAGAAAGACAGGTAGATATAGATATAGATGTACAGATAGTCAATTGATTTGCATTTATATGGGTACATATGTATACATAGATATATAGGTATTTAGAGATAAATATGCATTTATGCTTAATTGATTTGCAACAAAGCTGTTAAGACATTCAATGGGAGAAAGGACAATTTTCAATGAATGTTAGAAAAACTGGATATCCACATGGAAAAAATTAATAATCAGAGATTTTACAATATTAAAAACTAAAATGCTCACAAACCTACATGTAAATTCAAAATTTATAAATCTAGAAAATTACATAAGAGAAACTTTTTGCAATCTTAGATTAGGCAAATATTTACTGTTTTCTATTAAATTTCTTGGGGTGACATTGGTTAATAAAATTATGTAGGTGTCAGGTGCACAAGTCTATAATGCATCACCTGCACATTGTATTGAGTTCCCACCACTCCAAGTCCAGTCTCCTTCCATAGCCATTTATCGCCCCACACCCTCTTCTACTGATGCCCATCCTGCTTTCACTCTGGAAATCACCATGCTATTGTCCATCAGGTTTTTGCTTTGTTTTGTTTTTGCTGAATCCCTTTACCTTTTTCACCCTCCCTGGAAACCTCCCTCCCCTCTGACATTTGTCAGTCTGTTCTCTGAGTTTGTTTTTATTTTGTTTGTCAGTTTATTTTGTTAATTAGATCCCACATATGAGTGAAATCATATAGTATTGTCTTTCTCTGACTGGCTTATTTCACTTTGCATAATGCTCTCCAGGTCCATCCCTGCTGTCATAAAGATTTTCTTCTTCTTTATGGCTGAGTAGGCAAATATTTCTTACATGAAATGTATAAAGCATGAAACATATAACGTTATAAATTAGGAAAATTTAAAATTTTGCTCTTGAAAAGAGAAAATCAAAGAAAAAAATATTTGCAAAATATCTGGCAAATATGTATGGAAAATATGGCAAACTGCAGATAATGTCACCACTTATGGAATACCAGAGCATCGAGCTATGAAATAGGCAACAAAAGTCTAATTGGTACAGGTCTTTTTTTTTTAACAAAATAAAGCTTTTATTTGGGTGCTGATATGAGGAAAAGTGAATTATGTTTTAAATTTCACAAGATTCTTTTTACTTGTATTGTAAATATTGTAATTTTCATAGCCTGTTTTAGACATTATTATTAAATAAAAACATAACTAAGAATATAAGGAAAAGACCCCATCTTTCTTCTTTGTTTATGAAGAAAATGACTCAAAACTTTCTCAACTGACAGGAAAAATGTGCTGCTGTTGTTCAGACAGTGATGGAAAAATGACTGAGATTTGAAGGGATTAGAGACAATGGAAAGGATTGAGAGCCAATAGGGATAGAACCAGAAAGTTTCTGAGGACTGGAAAAGTGTAAGGCCCATATACTAGGGTTGGAGAGTATAATGGCTCTTCTAGAGGAATCCTTAAGGTTTCTAAAGAGGGAAAGAAAGATATTGAACATGGACAAATCATGAGAGTCAAAGACTATATTTAGACCCTTTTTTTCTAGATTCTTCACTATCTCTAGTAAGCTTTTTCAAATTTTTCATAAACACACACACACACACACACACACACACACACACACACACCAACACTCCCCTTCTAAATCCCCAGAAAACAAAATTCATTTTTAACTCACCTGGTTAACCAGCAGCAGCACAGTGTCAGATTCAAAGGCTGTATTGGATATCTCTCTTCTCCTGAGTCCCCCCTGCAACACCAAAGCTTCAGTCAGACCACCCGGCTGTCTTCCTGCCTGCAGTGTGGCCAGCGGGGCAGAACGTCCCAGGGAAGGGAACTGGACTGTACTTTGCTCCTCTCCATTCTGTGATGGTCGTAAAGACAAGCTCCCGTGACCGTGAAGCCATGTGATTTATATACTCATGAAAACACACACACACACACACACACACACACACACACACACACACTCACACTCTCTCTGAAGAATGGCTGCCCTTATTCCTGCTTTGTTGCTTTTTAACCCCAAGAGAATAGCATGGAGTAGAGATTTTAGTGAAACAGTCTCATAACCACTTCCTAGGTTTATGTGTTTGCCTTGTTTAGAGGAAAGCCCAGGATGCTAGATTGTGATGTCACTTAGTTTTTTCAGTCTAGCCTCATTAATTCTACAGTTTATGGGAAATCTGCCCAGGACATTGAAGGTAATTGATTCTTCCTTTTTATCTTCAGCCTCATAAATGTCTAGGGCCTGCCCGTGCATAAAGCTACCAAAGATGTTTAAAGTTTTCGAGAGCTTGCTTTCTCCAGGACACTTCTGCACGTTCAATGTTGTCAGTCCATAAAACTGAATGAGAACTTGTAATGGTTGCTCCAGCTGAGAACTCAGGAGACACCCACCTGTCATTTGTTGCTTGATCACTTGCGCTCAGTTTAAACTCTTAGGGCGTAAGATAAATCCCGGGGTCATAATCTGAATTTACTCGATACCTCTTCATTCCTTGGATTTGATCCCTGATGGAAGACCCTAACTACCCTCCTGGCTCTCGGTCCCCCACACTGATGTCAGCATCACGCACTGCTTTGGCCTTGGAAAGGTTCGTTCCATGACTGAGAATGCTCTGAATGTCACCTCTCTCAGATGGGCAACTGGGTGACTTAATGCAATCAGTTACCAAACCCACTCTCTCCTTCAATCCGGCAGACTAGGGGAAATGTGGGTACAGAGCACATGTGGGTGAGAAGAGCAGGCCTGTCCTGTTTGGCAGCTGCTCTTTTAGGTTAGTGCACACGATTGAGGAGAGGTTTTAATGGTCCTGTGTGCACACGGCACATGAGAAAAGCAAGCTGCTCCATGATCTTCTCTCCTGTCCTGGAGAATTCTGGGACTTGTAAATGCACACATAGCACATCCAGATGCTGGTGTTCTCATTCCGTGAATAGAAGAATAAAGAAGATGTGGTACATATACAGGGGTGGGAAAAGGTGGTTTATAGTTGCTTGTAGGGCAAAAGACATGCAGGTTACAATTACTATGATAAGTTTATTAACTCTGTGTTTTATATAGACACTATTGTAAAACTATTTTGCCCATCCCTGTATACTACAGATATTACTCACAATAAAAACAATGCAATCTTGTTATTTGTCGCAACGTGAATAAACTAGAATGTGCTATGCTAAGTGAAATAAGTCAGACAGAGGAAGACAAATACTACATAATTTTTATATGTGTAATAAATAAAAGAAAGCACACAACCAAACAAAAGTGAACAAACAAAACAAAAATATATGCAGAAACAGAGGTCAAACTGATGGTTGCTAGAGAGGAGGTGGGAGGGGGAATAGTGAAAGGGTGCAGGGGAATATAGTCTGTAAGGTTGTGATAAGTTTGCATGGCTGCAGATGATGGCTAGAATTAATAGGGTGATCACATTGTTAGGTAGATAAATGTTGAGTCATTTTTGTACATGTGAAA
>NW_005876886.1:0-9312 GCF_000147115.1 Myotis lucifugus | reverse complement strand
TCCCGTTTTCCAGATGAAGAAACAGGCTCAGGAATTAAATAGCTTGTCCATTTGACTATAAGTAGTGGAGCCAGAATTCATATCCGTGCCTATCTCTTTTGATCCCATGGACAGTCTATATTATAATGATTTTAGAAATTAAAATTGGGTTCTGAACTGGTTTCATTGGCGGTGATGCTCGCTTTCAGAAACCATCCTCATTGTCTAGTCTCCTGTCTGGGTAGCAGTGATTCGAAAGGGGGCTGGCTGTCCAGGAGATGGAAACAAGCTACCCAACATCGTGGCTGCAGCATCTTCAGTTTAGCAAACTGAGCGAAAGGCTTCAGTAACCACTGCTGATGTCCTCCCGTAAAAAATGGAGGCTGCATCCAGTGCTTTTTCTAAGTGACAGGCTGAAAGATTGGGATCTGAGTGTTCAAAAATTTCAGCAAATCAGCCTTATTGCAACTTACTGCCATCCCTGCCGCTTGGCATGCGACGGTTTGGTGGAGGTGGTCGCCAAACCCCTACTGTAGGAAGGAGTCTGAAATGCTGACAATCCCGGAGGCACAGGCCAGCCCTCAGACCCTCTTGGATCAGCACATCTTCTTTCCTCCCTCCCTCTGTTTCTCCCTTCATCCTTCCTTTCCTTCCTCCCTTTTTTCCTTCCTCCCTTTTTCCTTCCTCCCTTTTTTCCTCCCTCCCTTCCTTCCTTCCTTCCTTCCTTCCTTCCTTCCTCCCTCCCTCCCTCCCTCCCTTCCCTTCCTCCCTCCCTTTCCTTCCTCCCTCCTTCCCTTACTTCCTCCCTTCTTCTTTCCTTCCCTCTCTCCCTCTCTTTCTTCCCTCCCTTTGTCCTGTTTAGCAAAAAGGGGTGGTGGCTGCCTTCCCTGCGTCTTTTGCTCCAGGGCCATCCTCACAGGAGAGACAGTTAACTTGGGGTCAGAGATCTGAGTTTGAATTCTGATTCCACCAATCACAGGGTTGGCCCGGGGGAGCTAACTGACCTCTCTGAGCTTCAGTTTCCTCACCTGCAATACTGGGACAATAACACTTGTGACACGTGAGTGTGAGGAGAGTTCATGAAGAATGTGTATCAAGTGTTCCACACACAGTACGTGCCTACGAACTTACCATTATTAGTACTATTCTTACCTACCCGTCTTTGTAAGTCATGCAAATCCTACCCATTATTCCCTGGCCAAGTAAAATCTCTTTAGTGCCACGCTCACCTCCACTTCACAGACATGACCACTGTCTTCCCAGACGCCTGAAAGCACAGACTGGCTCTGCTGCTTAGGCCGAGAACATTCTCTGCTCTCCAGCTTCACGTGCTCGTTCCTGAAAGCATCTGTGTTTCCCAGACTAGAGCATAAGCAAATTGAGGAAGCGATGATGTCTGTTTTGTTTGCTCTCCCTTCCTCCATTCATTCAACCTTTATTGAGCCCACTGTGGACCAAGCAAAAACCCACACAGCTCCTAATCCAAGGCCGCCTGCAGTCTGGCTGGAAGACATCTGCAGATGCAAGGAGATAACTCTTGAGAAGAACCTCAGTACCTGCCCAGGTTCTTCCCAAACACATGGGACGGATCCTCCATGACCCCACCCTGACCCTGACTGGGTGCAGAGCCCCTGCACATGTTCCCCTGTCCTTTCCTTAGTAGAGACTCGGCTTACTCCACAGCAATATCTCATTTACTCATCCGGCTCCCCCAGCAGACAATAGCCACGGGAGGGCAGACCTAGTGTCTATCTCATGCTGCTCTATCCTCAGTATCACACAGAGCCTGGCACATGGCAGACGTCCAAATAATGGTTATGAAATGAACGAAGAGGCACTCAGGTAACCTGTTGATTGGCGGAGGTCCTGGGGAATTAGCAGGTAAATCTACCATTGGTTTTCTCAGGGACCATACCTGTTGATGTATTTTTAGAAAATATTTCCCTGGCGGGCATCCCTCATCTCACCAACCTTAAAGAAGGAAAGGAGAATTATTTTCTCCTATGTGCGATTTCTTGCTGGCTACCTGTAATTGTCAGCCTAGCGGTTGAGAGCCACAGCAAAGGCTTGAGAAGAAGCAGCTCAAGAGGAGTGAAACTTGATCAATCAAGTTCCTTGGATGAAAATAGAATGGAAGCTTTACCACTCTTCTCACACCTTCACCTCTTCTCCCCAAGGTCTGAGGACATCCCATGGAGGGACCAGCTGCCTCAATCTACTGGTACAACGGTGACCTGTGGCCACCAGGACCAACCGCTGTCAAAGTCATCTGGAAGAGTAGGGAGAGCACTGAGCTGGGAGTGGTGAGGACATGAGCTTCAGCCCAGGTCTGAGTCTACCGAGCCATGTGACCTTCAGCAAATTACATCAGGTCCTCGAATGATGTCAGTTGGTTCAATGTCATTTCTCTCTAACGTTGATGAGATGCCATAGGAACTTAACTCTTGTTTATACCGATTAGCCTACAGTAAAATTGTTTGCATCATCATACGGCATTTTGCTTAAAGTTGCTTAATCTATCGACAACATTGAGGACTTAATCTACTCCACTATTTCCTCCACCCCAAATTGGGAGAACATTACCCACCCCATGAAGTACTGAAGAGACAACAGACAGAGAAACAAAATAGAAACAAAAGATCTGATGGTAGCAACATCTCTACATGACAACTTCCATTTGGATGAAAATTCTATTTTCAAAAAGAAAAGAAAGAATTTTGCAAATGGCGTGGGTAGATATCTATATAGTAGGTGAGAGACAATACCCTTCATCCAGTTGGACAGAGTCTCCTAACATCTAAAAGTTGTTGCAAATTCTTTCTGCCCAGTGCAGTAATCCAGCTATGAACAGGAGAATGTCTTCCCACAACACATGGAGTCAGACATCTGTCACTACAATTATCATTCCAAGTAACAGAGAAGGCTTCTAGGGAAAGCACCCCCACTCTTCAATCTTCCTACATCCCTTTCTTTCCAACTCTTTCTCTGCCCCACCCCCAACACCACACACACACCACAGAGGGCATTTGCCCTCCCACATCCCAGAATAATCAGCAAGGAAAGCAACACAACAAGGTGAAACTCTGATGTCACATAACGTTGGTTCAAATCCCTGTTCGGCCACCTCTCACCCTGTGGCCTTGGGGGAGTTACTTTGTGTCTCTAAGCCTCAATGTTCTTATCTGCAAAACAGGGGTAATAAAGCCTCGCTATGCCGTTGTTGGGTGAGGAAAAGGTCCTGGCATGACACCTGGCATGTCCTGGGGGCTCGATGCTTGAGTGTCTCTAGTCCTTCCCTCCTCCTTCTCCAGGGGGAGCATTCTCATTCCCTGGGAACCATTTCCTGCCCAGTGAAGGTCCTGCCAGTCAGGCCTGGACAGCTGTGTCCGGAGGCCTCCCTGAGCACACGAAATGACTTTCTCTTCCTTTCATAGCTTCTCCTCATTTGCTGTGCAGCCAGGCTTTTTTTTTTAAAGCTTTGTATCTAGGGAAATTCACATCCAGATATACGTACACTGTATTTCATGATCTGTACATTAAATACTGCGATGCACCTGATGTATTATGCAAGTTCAAAGTCTCTGAAAGTCGAGCACACCCAAAGGACTAACAATGGTGGAGAGACAGCATTGTTCGATGAGTCCTAGAACTAGGCGGTAAGAGGGAATGGAGGAGCAGGGCGAGACGACCGCTGTCTGAACGCCCGTGGGAAGCTCTGTGCTGGGTACGCTGCCTCAGTTTATTTTTTTATCCCCAACACTTAGTCGGGGGCCTGGTATCCATCTCCATTTGCACTTGAGGGAACTGCCAGAAGTCAACGCACTAATCAAGAGTAGAGGTGAGTAGAGGTGGGTGTGCAAGCCAGAGCTGCCCACCCCAAAGCTCAGGCTCTTTTCCACAATCCAACAGAGTGTGCCAGACACAAAGGAGAGAAAAGCAGGGAGGCCCACAGCCCTGTCCCCGGAAGCCTAGCGTTTCACTAGAGCTAGGCAAAATATACACGACGCAGGAGAGAGAACTATGAAGTCAGAAAACTGATTATAGAGCCATGTAACATCTAAGGGCAAGTAAATAAACCTAAAGCAGGGTCCGTCAGACTTAAGAGTACAAAGGATTGAGAACCAGGAGGGAATAACCAGAGATAGTTTCTGCAGGAGGGGAGAAGGGGATGTACAAGACAGAGGCTGTGTCAAAGATGGTGGGGATACCCATCTGAAATGTGCAGTGGCAAGCAGGACTTTATATATATACTAGAGGCCTGGTGCACAAAAATTTGTGCACTCGGGGAAGAAGGGAGCGTCCCTCAGCCCGGCCTGTGCCCTCTCGCAGTCTGGGACCCCTCAGGAGATAACGACCTGCTGGCTTAGGCCTACTCCTGGGTGGCAGAGGGCAGGCCCAATCCCTAGGTGCAGCCCCTGGTTGGTCTCAGAGCAGGGCTGATTGGGGAGTTGGGGCGCCGCCCCCTGTCATGCACAAAGCAGGGCGGATTGGGAGGTTGCGAAGCCACCCTCAGTCACGCTCAGGGTAGGGCTGATTGGGGGGTTGGGGCACCGCCCCCTATCACACTCAAGGCAGGGTCAATGGGGAGGTTGCGGTGCCACCCCCTGTGATGCACAGAGCAGGGCCAATCAGGGGGTTGGGGCGCTGCCCCCTGTCACGCACAGAGCAGGGCCCATCAGGGGGTTGGGGAGCTCCCCCCTATCACGCACAGAGTAGGGCCGATAGGGGAGTTAGGGCACCGCCCCCTGTCACACACAGAGCAGGGCAGATCAGGGGGTTGGGGCGCCACCACTGTCACACTCAGGGCAGGGCCGATGGGGAGGTTATGGCTCTACCCCGTCACACACAGAGCAGGGCCCGTGGAGGGGGGGGAGGGGTTGGGGCACCACCCCCTGTCACACACAGAGCAGGGCCGATCAGGGGGTTGGGACGCCACACCCTGTCACACACAGAGCCACAGGGCGATCAGGGGGTTTGGGCGCTGCACCCTGTCATGCTGATCTGGTGCCAGGAGACCTCGCGGCTCCGCTGATCCCGGTGCTGGGAGGCATATTACCCTTTTACTATATAGGATAGAGGCCTGGGGGCCGGCTGGTTTGCCCTGAAGGGTGTCCTGGATCAGGGTGGGGGTCCCCACTGGGGTGCCTGGCCAGCCTGGATGAGGGGATGATGGCTGTGTGCAGCTGGTCACACCCCCTTCAGGGTGGGGGTCCCCACTGGGGTGCCTGGCCAGTCTGGGTGAGGGGCTGAGGGCTGCTTTCAGGCTGGCAGTTTTGACTGAAGCTCCCAACCACTCCTTTTTTTCTTTTTTTTTTTCTTCTGGGCCAGCTTTAGCTCTGGCTCTAGCTCTGAGGCTTCCGCTGCTGTTTTGTTTGCCGTTCTATAATCAAAACAATGTATAACTTCAGCTCTGAGATCCCAGCTGGCTATATTTGTTACAAAGTTTCAAACTGCCAGCTCAGAGGCCTGCAAGTCAGGCGGGGAACGTTGGAGTCTGCAGTCACGGGAGCAAGCAAGCCTCATGTTCGCTTCCAGCTGCCTGGCTGCCGGCCGCCATCTTGGCTGACAGTTAATTTGCATAAGGATATGCTGATTAGCCAATGGGAAGGGTAGCGGTCGTACGCCAATTACCATTTTTCTCTTTTATTAGTGTAGATATAATTGATTTCAGAGAGGAAGGGAAAGGGAGAGAGATGGAATCATCAATGTTGAGAATCATTCATCGGCTGCCTCCTGCATGCCCCCTACTGGGGATCGAGCCTACAGCCAAGGTACATGCCCTTGACCAGAATCAAACCCAGGACCCCTTCAATCGGCAGGCCAACTTTCCATCCACTGAGCCAAACCAGCTACAGCAGGACTTTTTTTTTTTTAAATCAGATTCTAGAGAAAAATAAACTTGTTTGCTGGCTAGAAAAAACCCTCTAAGAATAAATGAGAAATGAATAGTTATTTCTCCCGTAGCATTCTGGACATTGCCCCATTTCCCAAAATAAACAGAAACCCAAAATGAAATTAAACAGCATTCTCGTGCAATTATTATTTTCTTTCTCCTAAGAAGAGGGAAGACAAAAATGAACTGGGAAGAGCAAGAAACATTTGCTGTTATTAACAACAACAATAAAATCACGACAATTGAATGTCACGATTTTCAGTTTTCTTCAGAGAGCTATCATGCATCATTACCTCATTTAGTCTCACTTCTGTGAAGTGAGATTGTCAGGAGCTTCACACCCCCAAACCACAGAAATTAAAGGGCGCACACAACCCAAAGCACAGCGCAGACCTAGGACTTGAAACAAAGTCTCCCAGCCAGGAATTCAGGAACGAAGCCCCACCGGGATTTCCCTGCCATGGAAGGCGAATGTTTGCTGCTATCAAGGGAAATGAGGAGAGGGAGGAAAGCGGAGGCAGACAGACACAAAGGCAGCCCCCCACCAGCTCTTCTTCTTGTCCATATCACTGAGCGCATGACCACCCAGAATAAAGACTACATTTCCCAGTATCCTCTGCAGCTAGGCATGGCCAGGGGAACCAAGTTCCGGCCAATGTGATGTGACCAGAGGTAATATGGCAATTTCCTAGCCTTGTTTTCAGAGTTCAGCTCGCCTTCCCCTTCCTTTCTTTCTGGAAAGAGAACATATGGAGGAAGCTGGACCAGCTATCCTGGCTCCTGATGTGGAAGTGGTGTGCTGAAGGGAAAAGAGAAGCCTGCATCTCTAATGATGGCAGAGCAGCCAGACCAACCCTAATTCAGGAGGCACATACCTGTTGATGCATGTGCCTGTCTAGCAGCAGAAAACACGTATCCTAACTAATAAAGATGCTTGGCCAATAACACCGCAGGCCAATTCCAAAACTCCAGATCCATCTCCAATTTTCAGCTTCAACAAGCCCAGAAATATTAAGTAAGCAGCTACCATGTGGCTAAAGTCTCCTAAGAGTATCTTTACAGCCTGCTGGGAGATGTGCCTCATGTCATTTTTGAAAAAACAGTATATTGGTATAGAATGCAAAAAAGGCATATTTAGCAAAGGTGAGATAAATAGAAATAAGAAACATTTAAATAAGATCAGGAGGGAGGCAGAGAAAAGTTCAGATTGGCCTGCAATTAATCAAAGCTGAAGGGAAACCACAAAGCATAGTGCAAGTGGGTGAGGGAGGGGGGTCAAAGGCCCCGGGGTGCAGGTTACTAGCGTCCCTCCCCCCCGCCCCCCAGGAAAGAAGATGATATAAGGAAACCACCAGGAGTGAGCCCACTGACTCACTGGGAGCTCCCAGGCCTGGGGTGGGGTGGGGTGGGGTGGGGTGGGGGAGATTGACTGGAGCACGGATAAGGATGAGATCTGGCCCAGCAGAAGAGCGAGAGGAGGGCTCCTCTGGACTAAACAGATGCTCCCAAAGGTCCCTTCAGCACTGACATTCTGCTCTGCTTTGAAGGAGCTGAGGTGGGAAGGAAAAATGAATTCAAAGAGGCAAGTGTCAAGGGGAGCTGAGGGAGGAGACAAATGCTTAGCGTTTAGGGAGGAACCTGAAAGGAATACAATGTCTAGACCCCCTGCCATTGTCAGAGAGAAAGGAAACGAATGTGGGTTAATTTCAATGACAGGTTGACAGCAATGACATTATGAGGAGAGAATCAGAAAAGTGCAAAGCGTATTTATAAAAAAAGAAATGGAAATGTCTCCACCATGAAATTCTCCCTGGAGAGATCCCCAAGGCAGGGTCGTGTCCCTCGCCTGAGATGAGACCTCCCAGATGCAGGAACTCTCCCTGCTGACAGTCCCTTCTTGAAGGGATCCCTTAGAGGCCAGGGAAAGCTCAGCCCACCATGAGGGCTCCATCTCCAGGCCTCACTGGTGGGTAAGTGACAGGACCTGTCTCTGTCCTTCCCACAGCCCCACCACCATCAGACCACAGACTCCCTGAGAGTGCCACCCACAGCGGTGGTCTCCAGATCCTTAGCACACACGAGGGGTCTGTCGGGGAGGCACCGACAGAGGTAATATGGCAATTTCCTAGCCTTGTTTTCAGAGTTCAGCTCGCCTTCCCCTTCCCTTCTTTCTGGAAAGAGAACATATGGTGGAAGCTGGACCAGCCATCCTGGCTCCTGATGTGGAAGTGGTGGGCTGAAGGGAAAAGAGAAGCCTGCATCTCTGATGATGGCAGAGCAGCCAGACCAACCCTAATTCGGGAGGCACACACCTGTTGATGCATGTGCCTGTCGAAAGGGGGACATCCTCTCCCCCGTGTCACACAGAGGGCTAGAGTGGCCTGTGCTTCACTCGGTGTCACTGACACAGAAGTGTGCTAAAGGACATGAAGAGTCCACTTGGGGTGAGGCCTGGTAGGAGACCCCTGGAGACCCACAGGAGGGCAGGGAGATCAGGCAGGGGCTGGTTTGCCTCTAGCCCAGGACAAGACCCTAGAATGGAAGTCAGAGAGAGAACCAGGCAGCTGGAGACACGATAGATTGCCTACACCACAGTGAATCACAAATACTCATTTTAGCCATCAGTTTCCACTTGTTCCTATTGCAATTTTCTTTTATCAGAACTGAGAGAGGTAGGCAAGATTGAAAATACTTAGTTTTTCTGCTTCCTGGCATCCTCTGGGGAATTAGCCAAGTTATAATGAGATATTCAGTGCCAGAGAGCAGAGAGGAGAAGCAACACAAGGCTTCTGGATAATCTACATTATGGCTAATCCACTGCAACAGGACAGGCAAGGAATAATACTCCCAAGGCATGTAAAATTCAGTGCGGGGGGGGGGGAGAGGAAGATCACCACGTAACCAGTATTTCAAAAGGCCTGTGTCTCTCTATACCCCTTAAGACATGGGGGCCTGACCGCCAGAGTTACTGGGGACAGAGAAGCACTGACACATCGGCATAAATGCAGGTGTGGTCAATGCTCCCTGTCGCCAGGGGTGCCAATTCTGGGGTCAGTCCAATCCCGTGAGCCACGCAGCCAGGAGGTAGGTGTGCACACGTCCACACACAGGCAAAGCAAGATAAGAGAGGACCCCACCAATCTAACAAGACACCAGCACTGGTCCCTGACAAAGGCTGTCTGGAATGTGAGTTTACAAGGGTGATCGCCACCGCATTACACAGAGTGCAATAACCTGGCTGTTGGTACGAGAATTTGTCAGACATGTCACACGGAAAGGGGAACAGCTGTAACCGTGACAGGCTGCTGAAAAACGGCTGGTTTCCACAACACCTGGTCCCCCTGAGTCTGTACCAAAATCTTGTTCTTAAATGAAAACAACAACAACAATAAACAAGCCCACAAAAGGTTGCCAGTGCAGAACTGCTAGCTTGCTCAAGT
>NW_005876885.1:0-9312 GCF_000147115.1 Myotis lucifugus | reverse complement strand
AGAGATCCCCTCCTGACCTAATCTAATGGTTGTTCCGTACAGCTGCCACCTGCGTATCCCCTTCCTTCCTCACCAAACCTCTCCTGTAAGTTGCCTCCTGTCACTTCCTTCCCCATTCTTTCCTGAGGTCCTGCAGCTTTGGGAGCTGCCCACTCAGCTGAGCTTCCCTTCCCAATGCTTTGAGCCAAACTGAGCAGTAGCACCTGCAGGCTTCCTCCCCTGCCCCTTTGACTTTGCAGAATCTGACACTGGCCAGTCACCCCTTGGAGCTCTCAGCCTCTGTCCCATGATTCTCTCTCCTCTGGGACAGGTCTTCAGCGCTCACACTTGCCATTTTCTCTGTCACTGCTTAATTCCTCCTGCAAACGCTCATTTAAAGCTTCCTGTGTGCTCTCTCCCGTGTTTCACCACGGAGGCAGCCCCCTCCCCCTCTGCAGGGCTGACACACCTGGTCCCCTAGCACTGACTGCTATTGAGCTTCAGGTCTGAGGTCAGCTCCCTTTAGACCCCCTGCCCTCCCTGCAGGCTTCCTCCACTCTCCCTGGCTTCTCTGGGCTCCCTACTTATCCACTCACACCAGCTGTTAATCACAGAAGCCAAAAGCCTATGGTGCAGGCTGGACCCCTCCTCTCTTCACTTCCCACAGGTGATCGCTCCCCTGAATGTGAGAATGGGTATGCAATCTGCCTGCCCATTTTAGCTGACTGTTCTCATCACAGGTCCCCCCAACACCCTTGTCCTTGGGTTTTGGCAAGGGCTTATCAACTGGTCTGTCTGCCCCCTGCAAATCCTCAGCCCCATGGCACCTCTAGGCATTCACCCCAGTGACCTTCCTTTTTGAACCTCCCTTCCCTCAGCCTCAACACTAGCTACACCATTTCGTTGTGGTCTAGCTTCTTCATGGATCACTTCAGGGTGCACCTAATTCTCTATGGCCCACCACCCCTGCCTCCAGACCCAGTTAATCTCACACACATCCAGAGCTTTCATTGCAATCTTCCCAGAATGCTTCAAACACCTCTAGCCCCAGCCTCTCTTGGGAACCTCCAGATCTGTTTCCAGCTTTGATGTCCCAAGACACCTCCAACACAAAATGCTCAGCAAACTATTCACCATCCTCCCCCACCAAAGCCTCTGTGCTCCTCCTCTCATCACCTCTGTCGCTGTCATCCAGGCCCTTGTTGTGTCTCCCCCTCTCTTTCCCATGTCCTGTCCATCACTCCCTCAGCTGCTTCCAACTCTAAAGTCTCACTCACATAGCCAACCAAGCCCAGCTTTTGGGGACCCCTGGGCAGTACCATGGGCTCCTGTTGCTGAGGGGTCATCCCAAACCATATCACGCTGAGTTCCAGGGCCCCACCTCTACCCTGGCCTGGGAGCTGTGTGATCTGGGGTGGGAAATATCCAAGTGAGAGCTCAAGGCTGAGGTCTGCCTGCAGAGAGGGTGGGATCACCTGTGGCACCACAGGGGCTCTCCCTGGGGAGAACAGCAAAGTGAGAAAATCAGAAAATGTCAGACAAACCTTGGGCAGGAAGCTTCCAACCAAATGCTTATCAGCCAACCAGAGGAAGAGGCGAGAATATTTTTACATGTTTGCATATGCACACATACACACACATGTATATATACATGTAGGTAGACAGCCCATTGATTCCCTTAGAAAACTCTCATTTTTTTGCCAAACAGGTATATTTATCGCCCACCTATGCTTGCCCTCAACTATCGGATGAATGTGGTTCCAAAATCCATCTCACAGGTCACATCCTAAGGCACTCTTGGTTTGGGCTTCAGCTCCTCACGGAGTGGCTCACTGGCCCAAGGTCACATAGCCAGTTAGAAGTCACAGTGAGGCTTGAACTGGGGGCTGACTGACTCCCAACTCTAGGGTTATCTTTCTAGCCCCATGCAGCCACCCGAGTGACCTGGTTGTAGAAATCCAAAGTCAGACAAGCCTCGCCTGTCACAGGGTCCAGCTCTAGGGACTTTCCTGAGGCAGCCGCCCTGGTGAGCACCACAGGACTGAGCTAACCAAGAGGACCAGATGCAACTGAACGCGCTGTGCTTCTCTCGGGCCTGAGCAAGGGGTCAGGAGTCTAGAGCTGTGTGTGTATGTGTGTGTCCAAGGGTGATGAGAGCACAAACTGTGACAACAATCAAGGGCTTGTTTGTGTCTCCTCCCTCGCACGTGTCCCTCTCCTCTTGGCAGACTGCCCGCCCCAGGGACAGCTCTGAGGGTCCTTGGAGGCCATGTCCCCGGCCTGCCGGCCAGAACATGCTATCACCCTGTCCTCACTATGGTGGCAGCAGGGACCTCAGCAATTTTTATTTTAAAAGTGATCTCAATTTTAATTCCTTCTTCTCACTTTTGCCTTATTGGTTTACTCAGGGTAATGACTGCCCTGACGTCAAGATATTTGGAGATATTTCAGCCAACACAGTCAACATGGTCCTACCTATGCCCTTGTCTTCAAAATATGCTGCTGGGCCCTGGTGGTGTTGCTCAGTGGCTGAGCGTCCACCTACTGAGTACTATTCATGGGAAGACAGCATCCTGACTCCTTCTCTATACAGCATATTGGGAGTAAAAATGATGCATCCAGGTGGAAATATGATTAGGGGTTGGAAGACAGACAGGGAAAGAAGAAGTCAGAAATAGATACTGAGAGAGTCACTGGCTGGCTGGCTGAAAATAATGACTCTCCAGTAGTGATAGAATAAAAAAGGGGGGGATTCTAGGGAATATTAAAGAGATAGGGGGCAACTCTTCTATGGTTTTGACTTGACCAGCAGATTTCCACATACACACGTGTACACGCCTATGTTTGCATGCACACACATATACACATAACTGACTGCCCCCCCCCAAAGCACAGAAGAAGAAGCCACCCACCTTTGGTCCAGGCGCCAGCTCCTGCGGCTGGCAGCAGCCCAGGCGACAGACAAGCCATTCACCTGAGGTCCAAGGCTGCAGCCACCCAGAGAAGCTGCCAGTCCTGTGTTCCAGGGTGCCAGCGCCTGTGGCCAGGGAACTAGGTTCCCTCTTCTTCTACTGCAGTCATTACTTCAATATTCTCCTTCTGAATTTCTCTCCTGTGCTGCAACCCAACTCCACTTTTCATCGGAAGGATACAGAACAGAGAGAGCAGTGTCAAAAGCTTACATTTTTAAGCTGGTAGGTTGGTACTTAAACATATAAATGGAAAGCTAGAGTCCTTAAGGTAACAAAGGCTACAAAGGACAGGGACAGCGCATGACCTATTATATCCAGCAATCCATATGGGGAATGAAAACTTTGCAATGATGACAATTAGTGAAGATATGAATCAACTAAAATAGTTGACAGGGACAATTCTTCCATCTTTGAAAATATCTACATCAAATCTGTTTAAATAGATTTTCATCTGAATAATATAACACATTCTGATAAGACCACCACCACCACCAGTGTGGTCAGTGTTTTGCTGATAAATGTTTAATAGCTGAGGGACACTATCCCCCACCCCCACCCCCGGCGAGTGCACAAAATTTTGTGCACTGGGCTACTAGTTGATTATAAATTGCATTCAGATCCAGAGATACAGAAGCATTGATCAGACTGTCAAACCTCAGAGGTAAGGTAGGAGAGGAAGGGGGTAAGGGGAAGAGATTAACCAAAGGACTTGTATGCATGCATATAATCCTAACCAATGGACACAGACAACAGGGAGTAGAGGTGTCTGGGAGGGTAATGGCGGGATGAGGACATATATGTAATACCTTAATCAATAAAGAAATTAAAAAATGTTTTAATTTATTTCAGAGAGGGTAGAGAGAGGGAGGAGATATAGAAATATCAATGATGAGAGATCATTATCGATAGGCTTCCTCCTACAGGCCCCCTATTGGGGTGGAACCCACAATTTAGCAAGTTCTTTGACCAGGAAGCTGAAGATAGTCATTGTGGTTGGTTTGGACAACCTGGATCAGAAAGCATGGTTATGGCTGAACTGTGGGCCCTGTGGACAGAGTTGACCTTCTCTGCAGGAGAACTCACAGTTTGCCTTGAGCCCCAGGCTGCCTTCCGATGGATACTTTGTACACAGAGGAAAATTTTCAGAACTGCATGCAAATAAAAATACCAGTGGCTTACACTTTTGCTTAAAAGTGTATCTGTAAGGTACTTTAGTATACTCACCACAATCCTAGTACCCCAGAGGAAAATGACATACACAGAGGGCAGAATTGATGATAAGCATCCACAGAATTTCAGAGGATCTGGCCAAAATTCACAACAACAGGACAGGATATGGAATAAAAGAAATAAAATTTGAGATAATGAGGAGCCTCGGACATTTACAATAAATCTATCTCAAGAAATCATCCTTAGAAAGCCAAAATCAGCTTCCAAGATGTCCCTATTGGATTCCTGTGTTTTAAGAAAGACTCCAAGACCTGGCCAGTTAATCAGTGGTTAGAGCTTTGGCTCCAGGAGCCAATGTTCCCTGGTTCCATTATGGTCAAGGGCAAAGACCTCAGTTGTGGGTTTAATCCTAAGGCCATGTCAGGGCACATAAGGGAGGCAACCCATTGATGTGTCTCTCTCTTGAGGATCTCTCTCTCTCTCTCTCTCTCTCTCTCTCTCTCTCTCTCTCCCTCCACCTCCTCCTACCATTCCACTCTATATAGAAGTCAATGAAAAAAAACAAACAAACCTTAGGTGAGGATAAAATAAGTATTCTATATATTTAAAAATATATCCATTGACTTTTTAAAAAGAGATGGAGAGAGAGAGAGAGAGAGAGAGAGTGCTGGGGTCCAGCCCCAGCGGTCCAGGGGTTCCCAAAGGTGTGGACGGAGTCGGCGAAGAATGTTTTACACGGAGACAGTGTTCAGAACTCTCTAGCTTTCCTTAGTCTCCGTGGATCTTCCTGTGCCTGGCTGAGGCCACAGAGAGAGATCCCAAGGCAAGCTGAGCCTTTATTTTATAGTGAGAGGTAAACAAGGTAGTGGTTTCCATAGTTACACAATAAGTTACACTGTTGTAAGTTTTACTTATTTGTGTTCTTGTAAGTTTCATTTGTTTTTGTTCTTGTTGCACTTCCCTCAGCCCATTAGCTTCCCGAGTAAGATCTAGGGAGCTTTATACAAGGTCAAGCCTAATTATGCTAAGAGGACTGTGCCCTCTAAGCTGGGAATTGTTTGTGACTCTGCCCACAGGTCAGTCCGAGGCTTAACCCTGAATCAGCTCCCCACAAGAGAGAGAGAGAGAGAGAGAGAGAGAGAGAGAGAGAGAGAGATGAGATACATCAAGTAGCTGTGTCCTGTATGCCACCTAAAGGGAATTCAGGAAGGTATATTCCCTGACCTGGAATGGAACCAGTGACCTTTCAGGGCAAGGGATGGTGCCCAACCTACTGAAGTACAATGGCCAGAGAAGAGTTTATACTTGCATTATTATTTATGAACTAGAGGCCTGGTGCATGAAATCCATGCACTCAGGGGGTGCCTCAGGCTGGTTTGTGCCCTCTTGCAGTCCGGGAGCCCTCTGGGGATGTCTGACTGCCCTGGAGGTGGGAGAATCCCCCGCCACCACCACTGTACTCGCCAGTTATAAGCCCAGCTTCTGGCTGAGCGGTGCTACCGCTGTGGGAGTGGACTAACCACCAAAGGGCAGCTCTTGCATTGAGCATATGCCCCCTGGTGGTCAGTTCCTGTCATAGTGACTCCTTGGTTGATTTGCATATTAGCCTTCTATTATATAGGATTATTGAATTAATTTCCATACAACAACTCTAAAGCTACTTTACCACACCCTATATTTACCTCCTGTCTTTCATCATCTGTCTTCTACCTTCCCCATCCCTAAATGCATTTATTCATTTTCTTCCCTTACAAGATTAGTTCATATTTTTCATAATATTGTAAGCACTATAAGGTGCGTATTTCTTAACAAATATTGGTCTCCTTCATGATACACAGTTATTTTACATTCAACACTAATACTTATGTTAAATGTTAATTATTTTTTATTGCTGAGTAGTATTGTGTTCTGTATATGAACACTTTAACTATTGATCTGTTTATGGTTTTTGTTATTTCCAGGTTTGGGGTATTATAAATAAATTTTCTGGAAATGTTGCATTCAGTTGTTTATATAAATGTATGTTTCACTTATCTAAATGTTACAGTGTAGGTGCGTGTTATGCTTTTGAAGATATGCAAAACTGTGATCTAAAATTGTTGAATGTTTCCTTCCACGTCCTGGATGGATCAGGGTTCGGGATCTGAAAAGAGGAGCCGCACACAAATGAGAGAAAAAGACACGAGATAATTTTCCAATATTGGGGACCAGGCCTGCAAGTCCCGAAGGACTTCCACCTAAGCTCAGGCCACTCTGATCTTTTATTGAAGTTGGGGTAGTCTTAGGGTAAGGAGGTCTGTCTGGGATAGCCCTAAGGTAAGGTGGTTTGAATGACACATGGATTAGCTCATCAGTAGACAATTTCCAGAAATTGGCAAAATATTTGATCAATAATAATCAACAAGGATCTACACAAGTATCTAAGGAAATAAGGTGGGGATGATGCTTACCTACCATTATCTAGGGAATTCAGTGAACTAAGGTGGGGATGATGCTTCAGCTAGATTAACTGGGTGGTGTCTAATTAACTGGGTGGTGTCTAATTAACTGGGTGGTGCATAGTCCTGAACTTTGCTAGGACTTTCAAGCCCTGACCTTTCGCTAGGACTTTCAAAGGCTACTAGCTTTTGGGAGGTCTTTGTCTATATTCAGTTAGTAAAGACAGTAAATGGTTGCTGGCATAAAATGGTCATTCCCTTTGCCTTCCCAGAAACACACAAGAATGAAAATTCTAGTTTTTCTTTATCCTTGTAAACACATGCAATCCTATATAATAATAGAGAAACATGGTAATTAACCGTAGCTCCGACACACTTCCCATTGGCTAATCAGCGAGCTATGCAAATTAACTGCCAAGCAAGATGGCGGCCAGCAGCCAGGCAGCTTGAAGCCAACAGAAGGCTTGCTTGCTTCAGTGATGGAGGAAGCCAACGTTCCCCACCTGCCACTGCCAGCCTCTGAGCTTTCAGTTTAAGAAACATTGTTGCAATTATAGAAGCTAAAAAAAAAACAACCCAGAAGCTGCTTTCAACCAGCTGGGCCTCAGAGCTGGAGTTGAAACAGTGTTTCGATTATAGAACCCAAACAAACCAGATACCTGCTTTCAGCAGCCGAGGTCTCAGAGCTGGAGCCAAGCCTCAGAGAAAAAGCTGGCTCTCAGTTCCAGTGACAGCCATAGAAGGTAAATAAATTCAAGAATAAAAGAAAAAAAGGAGAGGTTTGGAGCTTCAGTATCCTGCCAGCCTGCAAATGGCCCTCAGCCCCTCACCAAGACTGGCCACGCACCCCAGTGAGGACCTCAACCCTGAAGGGGGTGTGACCAGTGGCAAACAGCCATCATCCCCTCACCCAGGCTGGCCAGGCACCCAAGTGGGACCCCCACCCTGATCCAGGACACCCTTCAGGGCAAACCAACCAGCCCCCTCCCGTGCACCAGGCCTCTATCCTATATAGTAAAAGGGTAATATGCCTCCCAGGACTGGGATCCGCAGAGCTGCGAGGCCTCCCGAACCCAGGATCAGTAGAGGAACAAGGCCTCCCAGCACTGGGATCAGTGGAGCCGCGAAGCCCTCCAGGCACCAGGATCAGCAGAACCACAAGGCCTCTTGGCCCCTGGAGCAGAGTGACAGGGGGCAGAGCCAAACCCCCTGATCGCCCTGCGGCTCTGTGTGTGACAGGGGGAGGGGCCACAACCTCCCTATCCACCCTACTCTGTTCGTGACAGGGGAAGGCGCCCCAACCCCCTGATCGGCCCTGCTCTGTGCCTGATATGGGGAAGCTCACCAACCCCCTTATTGGCCTTGCTCTGTGTGTGACAGGGTGGAGTGCCCCAACCCCCTGATCGGCCCTGCTCTGTGGGTGACAGGGGGCTGCTCCCCAACCCCCTGATCGGCCCTGCTCTGTGTGTGACAGGGGGAGGTGCCCCAATTCTCCTATCGGCCCTGCCTTGAGTGTGACAGGGGATGGCGTCCCAAACCCCTGATCAGCCCTGCTCTGTGGGTTACAGGGGGCGGCGCCCCAACCCCATGATCGGCCCGGCTCTGTTCATGACAGGGGGTGGCGTGGCAACCTCCCCATCGACCCTGCCTTGAGTGTGACAGGGGGCGGTGCCCCAAAACCCCCAATCAGCTCTGCTCTGAGCCAGACCAGGGCTGTACCTAGGGATTGGGCCTGCCCTCTGCCACCTGTAAGCGGGCCTAAGACAGCATGTTGTTATCTCCCGAGGGGTTCCAGACTGTGAGAGAACACAAGTGGGGCTGAGGGACACCCCCCCCGCCCCGCCAGTGCACAAAATTTTTGGGCACCAGGCCTCTAGTGTTTAATATTTTTAAATTGTAGGCCCAAAAATCAGTATAGTGTTAACTTGTTTTGTTTTAAATCCATTTCCATAAGAAATTTTCATGGTGAGCATTTCTTTATACATTTATTTCTGCTGTCTTTATCTCTTTTGTTGAAAGTTTTGGTCAGAAACTTTTGCAATTTTTAAAATGAAATTAGGATTTAATCGATAGGAGGACAGTTCAGCATCTAAGACATATGTATTCACTTCACTCATTCCTTAAAGACCCAATTGGTTTATTTGCCATTGGGAACTATATGTTTTGAATACTGAAAGCAAAACAGTTTTTCTCAAACTTTATCTCATGCACAATTTAATGCCCACTTGCAAGATACACTTTTAAGTTTAATCTATGTTGCTAACATTCTCCACCATTCATTTTAAGTTAAAGCATTCAATAGTACATTAGTGAACTTAAGTTTTGTACTATTTGTCAATTTTCTTGGTGTAAAATACTCTCATCATGATCAGTTTCAAACTGACAAAATGATGGCACTGAACATGGGCCTGATAAGATATTTCAGTAGCACATCATTACATATTATTTCCAACATGCTGATGCAGTAGGTACAAATATACTCATGAACATGCATGATAATATAGTAAAATAATAGAAAGTGGCAAGTTTTAAATATTTTAAACTTTGATGTAAGTATAAGTGATTTAAAGCATACATTCAAAATATTTTTATGGATTTCAGAGAGTAAGGGAGAGGGGGAGAAAGAGAGAGAAACATCATGATAAGAAAGAATCGCTGTTAGATTGCTTCCTGCATGCACCACAATATGAATTCAGCCCACCAATTGAGCATGTGTCCTGACCAAGAATTGATCAGTGACCTGCAGGGTCATG
>NW_005876884.1:0-9313 GCF_000147115.1 Myotis lucifugus | reverse complement strand
AGGCAGACAGGCAGGTGAGCGGTTAGGAGCCAGCGCCCCAGTTTGCGAGAGGCAGTCGGACATCCCCCGAGGTTCCCAGATTGGAGAGGGTGCAGGCTGGGCTGAGGGGACCCCCCCCCCCTGCACGAATTTTGTGCACTGGGCCTCTAGTAGAAAAAAATAAATAAAAATGCATGTTAGGAACATGCCCATGCCATTCCCTTCTCTTCTTTCTCCACAAGCACATATCCCCTAACCTCTAAGGGACCTCATGAGACTTGCAACCAGGGGAGCAATGGACAGTGGCAGCTCGTCCCAGGCTTCCCCCCTGAACCTGTCTCCAAGGCCCGCTTTTCTCTGACTTCCCAGTGAACCAGAGCAGCCCAGCCTAGGCTCTCCTGTTGATTCTTCTATGCCCTTCCTTGTTTCACTGTCTTAGGTGTGTTTTTGTTGCAGCCAATAACTTCTTACTTGCTTTTCTACACACACACATATCAATTGGTTGCCTCCCACATGTGCTCCCATCAGGGCTGGGGATTGAGCCTGCAACCAAGGCACATGTCTCAGACCGAGAATCAAACCTGAGACCCCACAGTCTGCAGGCTGATGCTCTAACCACTGAGAAAACTGGCCAGGGCTCTTTTTGCTATTCTGATTGGGTGTTTTTTGCTTCCTTACATTCCAAATTGCTGATTTAATTCTCAGCTTCATCTACTCTACTATTACTCTTTATTTCAATTAGTGTATCCTTCATTTCTGACTGGTTCATTTTTATGCTGTTGGGGTCCTCACTAAGTTCCTTTAGCATCCTTATAACCTGCGCTTTGAACTCTGCATCTAGTAGGTTGCTTATCTCCATTTTGTTTAGTTCTTTTTCTGGAGTTTTGTTCTGTTATTTCATTTGGGACATGTTTCTTTGTCTCCTCAATTTGACCCCCTCCTGTGTGTGTTTCTATGTATTAGGTAGAGCTGCTACATCTCCCAGGCTTGGTAGTGTGGCCTAATGTAGTAGGTATCCCGTAGGGTCCAGTGGCACAGCCTCCCCAGTCACCCCAGCTGGTCACTTGAGGTGCACCACCTGTGTGGTCTGTACACCCTCCTCTTGTAGTTGAGTCTTGATTACTGTTGGCACGTCAATGGGAGGGATTTACCCAGGCCAATCAGCTGCAAGGACTGGCTATGACCACTGACCATCAACCTCTGACCACCTTGAAGGATCATCTGTGCAGGGGCCCACTGCACAGAGGAGACCTCCTTCAGCAGGTCCCTGGTACCTACTGAGTCTGCCCTTGAGTGTGTTGCTTGGGTGATGGTGCTTTGACGTGGTCTGAAGCTATCTACTGGGTGCACTGGCTCTGGGGCTTCCCAGGAAGTGCAGGCCAAGGTCAGCCACTGCCTGTGTTCTCTCTGGGGTCACCAGGCATAAACTACAGAGCGATCTGCAGATGGCTGCTTCTTGTGTTAGGTTTGGAGGTGCCCAAACGAGGCCAAGGTGTGAACCAAGGCCGGCTGCTGTTAGCGCCAGGCCTTGGGCTACTTAATTAGAGGTATGGGACTTGCTGAGGCCTGATGCTGCTCTTTTGAGAAATTTTAGGAAAATCTGAAGCATGAGCCAAAACAGGTCATTCCTATGAATAAAACCACTGGAAACAGCTTGGATGGGCCCGAAAGTTGGGTGGGGCAATGTCTCGGAATCGCCAGTGTGGCGCACACAGCATGAACCGAGTTGATGGAGTCTCAGATATGGTGCCTGCCTGCTGGCTCTCTGGAGGAAAGGCTCATCAAAGGAACAATGACTTCTGAGAGCACTTTTGTCTGGGTTCTCCCCATGTTCTTGCCCTGATGCCAGACAATTTAGTTCCTCCCTGTACGTTCCTGGATCCTTTCAAGCTGCTGCTCAGTGCTGGAGCTCAGAGGGAGTGAGTCCAAGTAAGTCCGTGCACCGGCCCTTTAAGAGGGACTGTCTGAATCTCCAGCAGCCTGTGGCACTCAGCCACAATCCCTGCTGGGTTTTATAACCCAAAGTTATGGGGAGTTACCTTCACAGCACTGGAATCGGGGGAGCCTGGTGTGGGATAGGGATCCCTCACTCCTCAGGGGGGACCTCCACAGCTGAGATAAACATCCTGGTTTTTATCTGCTACACGTGGATGTGGGACTAGCCCATTCTGCATCTGTTCCTACCAGTCTGGATGTGGCTTCTTTACTTCTCTAATTGTAGGACTTCCATTCTGCTTGATTTCAGGAGGTTCTGGATGATGGTTGTTCTGTAGTTTAGTTGTAGTTTTGATGTGGTTGTGGATGGAAGTACCGTGTTTACCTACATCACCATCTTGACTGGAAGTCCCAACTCCTCTGCCCCACCTATTTTTGTAGACTTCTTAGGATATGCTATTGCCCATTTCCCCCTCAATATCATGGAAAGGGCTGCTCTAGACTGAATGTATCCCCCTAAAATTTATATGTTGAAATGTAATGCCCAAGGTGATGATAGTACGAGATGGGACCTTTGGGAGGTGATGAGGTAATCCAGGCAGAGCCTACATGAAGGGGATTAGTGTCCTTACAAAAGAGACCCTGGAGAGCTCCGGAGCCCCCTCCCCCATGTGAAGATACACCGAGAAGATGGGCATCTGTGAATCAGGAACTGGGCTCTCACCAGACATCGAATCTGCTGGTGTCTTGATCTTGGACCTCCCAGTCTCCAGAATTGTGATAAATGTGTGCTTGCTGTTTATAAGCCACCGAGTCTATGGTATTGTATGATAGCAGCCCAGACAGACAAAGACAGGGTCTTATTTATTTATTTTAAACTCTCATCAATTTATTATAATGAGACACTCTACTGCCTGGAGCTCAGTAATTGCTTTAAGCAGTAGAGCCTTCCTGGGCCCGATAAAATAGTCATCGTGTTAAGAGTCTTTAGGGTTAGAATTGAAGAAATCTAGAGCCTTTGCTTAGCACTTTGACTTAGCAATTACGTTTTTGTACACTTAGGTTAATGGAAAAGCACTTTGAACGCACTTTTGGATAATTAGCACAAAGAGTAAATGGCTTTGCAAGTTACAATGTGGCATGGTTCAAACTAGCAAATAAGAGCAAAAATCAACATTTTCATATTCATACAAACCTTCTGCCACAAAGAACTTTCATTTAATTTAAAGTGATAAATCTGGGTAATTATGTGATATGATTATTCATAAAACTGTTAATCAAACTCACATATTTTGTAGCATCTCATACATAACTCTGCTATTGGAATATTTTAGGAAAATATATTATTTGAATTTTAAAATATCACTCCATTGTAACTATTTATCAGCAAAAAACGGGAAAATGTACCCTGGCTAGTTCTGTTTAGTCAGTTATTGCAATGGAAGGTGTTAGATAGTATCTAAGAAATACAATTACGAATAATAAAATGTGTACCTGCTTCTCATGTGTACTCCCTGATAAACATCCAATGTAATTAAAGAAATAGAAATTGGGGCTAGAATGGATATGAAAACTGCTTTTAAAGTAAACATGTATCATGGACAGAAAGAAGAGACAAAAAAATCCTTTCTCCATCTTCTTTCCTGTGTTAAAGCCATACATATGTACCTCCTGAGGGGTAGCTAATGCTCTTATTAGCCAGTATCTTATTCTGACATTTGCCATCCGAGATAAGGTATAAATAAAACCAAAATGAAGATGGAACGTTTACAGGTGATTGAAAAACCTAGATGTGTTCTAAAGAGCAGAACATGATTCCTAATATGTTTGGAGGAATCCACAGATTGACTTTTAGCCACTAAGGCTTTGCGGAGGCTCAGCCTCATTAAATGAAGTTAATTCTCACGTGGACTGGGGGGAAGCATCTTTCTAAAGCATATTCCCTTTTCAGTCGCTTAGAAGCTTTCAGTTGCCTCACTTGGATTATCCATATTCTCTTTCGGCTCAGCAATTTCCAGCTCACTTTAGAAAATCATTTCATCCTTGGGCAGAAGTGCATTTCCAGATATATTGGGCACTTTTGATGCCTGTTGGCTCAGAGGCCTTCTTTGAAGATCAGTCAGTGAAAACATTTTTCTGTGGATGACAACAATGGAGAGAATTATAGGTAACTCTTGGAGCCAGTGAAATCAGCGGTTCTTCTCAATTAGGTTGGTTCTCTTGTAGATTTAGCAGATGGGTTGGCAATCAAGATTAAAGGAGAATATTGAAGGTCTGAAAAAAAAAGAAAATTAACTTCATTCTCTAGCGATGGACATTTAGGTAGTCTGCAGTTTTTTAATGTTACAAATAATGTTGCAATGATACTTGTGGGTGTTTCCCTGAACCTATAAATGAGATTTTCTATAGAATATATTCCCATACGTCGAATTGCTGGGTCAAAGATTACATACATTTTCAACTTTACTAGATATTATCACATTGCTCTATAAAGTGCCTGAACCAATTTATAATCCCATGAGCAGGACATGAGAATTTCTGTTACTCTATATCCTCATTAAACCTCAGTATCATCTGGATTTTTATTTTATTTTTTCCAAATTTTTAATATATGCACATGGGGAATTCACATAAACATGAAAATCCCCTCATCTGGATTGTTAATTTTTGCTGGTCCAGTACAGGTAACATTGCATTTCATTACTGTTTCATTTTGTATTTCTCTGATGAAGTCATATTGGAGATCTTTATATGTATTTGTTGGCCTTTAATCTTCCTCTGCTTTGAGTTATCAATTTATATTCTGTTGGCTTGTTCCCCCCGCCCCTGATTGCATAGTAGGTTCTTAAAATTATTCTTCGTAATTTTATGTCATGTAAATAGCATCTCCTAGTTAATTTTCTTTTCATTTTACCTTTTGGTGCATTTTATAGTTCAGAAGTATATCATTTTAGTGTAGTTGAATTTATTGATCTTTTGTATGTTAAATCCTTCCCTGTATCATGGTCATGAACATATTTTTCTAAATTTGTTTAAAATGTGTAAAGCTTTATTTTTCACAACTGAAATTTATTTTTGTTCATTGTGTGTATAGTTCTCTATTGCTGAATGACAAATTACTACAAACATTGTGGCTTATAACAGCACAATTTATCAGCTCACAATTCTGTAGGTCAGAAGTCTGGCACAACATAGCTGAGTTCTCTCTCGAGGCTCCTGCAAAGTTGAAATCTAGTTGTTGACTGTGTGCTCATTTGGAACTCGGAGCCCTCTTCCAAGCTAACATGATTGTGGCAGAATTTAGTTCCTTGTAGCTGTAGGACTGATGTCTCCATTTCCTTGATGGCTGTTAGCTGGAGGCTTCTCTCAGCTCCTACAGGTTGTTCACATTCCTTGCCACAGGGTCTTCCCATCTTCAAAGAAATCAATGAAGAATGTCCATTGTGTGGGTTGTCTTTCACTCTTCAAAGTTCTCTGATAGTGAATTGCTTCAGGAAGAGTTCTATCCTTTTTTAAAAAAATTATCTATTGTTTAAAGTATTACATGAGTTTCCTTTCCCGCCCCCCTCCCCCATTGGAGTCCTATCCTTTTAAGGGTTTCCTGATTAGGTCAGGCCCACCCAGAATAATCTCTCTGATTTGGGATCTTAATTACATCTGCAGAACTTCACAACACCACATACATTAGTGCTTGATTTGAATTACTGGGGAGAAGGTATGTATTTACCATGGACTTATAATCTAGGCCGCAGTGGTCGGCAAACTGCAGCTGGGCAAACCGCGCCTCGCGAGCCACACGCGGCTCTTTGGCCCCTTGAATGTGGCTCTTCCACAAAATACTGACTTCTGTGCATGGGCCACGAAGTTTCAATTGCACTGTACGTGCACGCCCGCACGTGGTATTTTGTGGAAGAGCGGTTTGCCGACCACGGATCTAGGGAACTATCTTAGAATTTTGCCTACCACATGGTGTAAAGTAAGGATCCATATATTTTCCACATGGATCACCATTTTTTTTTTCACTTGGGAAAATTTAAAACATATAACAAATTAGAGAAAATAGTTTCAGGAATCTCTATGTTCCCAGCACCCAGCTTTTGGAATTCCACATGGCCAATCTTATTTCATTTATGTCCCAACTTTCTCTTCCCCACCCTCTATCTTTAAAGATGAGGACGTGTACTTCCATGTTCTCAGGATAATTCCATGTCTTCAGGAATGCATTACCATGCCAGCACTGATACTGTGTTAATATATGCACACAGTATTACTAACCCAAGAAGCCCACCTGAGCTTTGGTGTCCAGAATTTTGTTTGTTTCATTAAGTAGGAATGGTTGAATTATCATTCATATGGTTGAACTCAATCTCCATCCCCTCTCTGCTCCCAGAGTAAGGCTGATACCACATGGCTCATAGCCTGAACCCTCTATTCATGTGGTTGGTCTTTCTGGCTTGGTTAGCCTTTAACCTGAGTCATTATGCTAATATAAACTACTAGAGGCCCAGTGCATGAAGTTTGTGCATGGGTGTGGTCCCTAGGCCTGGCCGGCAATCAAAGCGCAAGTATCTGGTGTAGAAGGGCAGGTCCCAGCTGACCTCTCAGCCCTGGGCAGCACCTGGGGCCCCTGCGTGCCCCCCTCTGCCTGAGTCACGGTACCCGAGTCCCCACGCGAGATGCGATGAGCACGGCCGGACACTGCAGGCCGGGGTGCAGCACGGAAGCTGGGCAGGCAGCACACTCTCTCCCGGGTTGCCTCACAGACCGGCTCCTGTGCGAACCCATGGGGAGCCTAACTGGCCCCTGTGGTCCTGGTGGCTATGGCCCGGCTTACCCGGAAGAGGCCTTGCAGGTGTGGGGCGGGCTCCTCGCAGGCGCCTGGCACCTGAGTGCGGGGGTGGGGGGGGGGTGGGTGTGCTTCCCCAGAGCGCGCCCTGGCATCCTGGGGGAGGGTAGCAGGGGGAGTGAGAGCAAGCTCGGGGGACACCCTGCATTCTCACTGCACCTCCATCCCCATCACCCCTGCCCCCAGGTAGCTGGCAAGAAATCACAGCACATCGCCAATGCCCAATGCCACCATGTTCCGTGCCGTGCCCTGGTGGTCAGTGCATATCATAGTGAGTGGTCGAACTTCTAGTCTCCCAGTTGAATGACCACACGAGGGGACAATTTGCATATTGGGCTTTTATTATATAGGATAGGATGTGGTCTGAAGAGCCCACAATGAATAACAAAGACATTCCTATCACTTGGGAAATTTCAAGGGTTTAGAGATTACCTCCCAGGAACTGGGACGAAGGCCATCCAAATTCTTTCTTCTTTCCTTTCCTTTCCTTTCCTTTCCTTTCCTTTCCTTTCCTTTCCTTTCCTTTCCTTTCCTTTCCTTTCCTTCCTTCCTTCCTTTCTTCCTTCCTTCTCACAATACCATTATCACACCTAAAAAATAAAACAATTCCTTATTTTTAGCAAATATATAATAAAACAGTTGATTTCTACAAGTCAGTATCCTAACAAGCTTCACACATTGCACTTGATTGATACATATCTTTAATTTCTTTTAACCTTTAGGTTCCTCTTCCTTCTTTTGTTTCTTACTATTTGTGGAAGAAAATGAGTCATTTGCTCTATAGAGTCTACCACATTATAGAGTTTGCATAAATTATATAATCATGAAATTCGCCCAGATACTGTTTATACTTGACATATTTGAATTCATTTAGCTAAAACAGACAGTTGAAGCAGGTACAAGCAAACACTCTAAAGACCTTTGTGAAATAGTCACTAGTTTAGTGAATAACGTGTTCTAGTCTATCCTTGGTCCATCCTCCAAGCTTAATTGCATGACACCTTTAAGTTAATGTGTATTCAGTGCTTGGAAAGCTCCAGGACTTCAAGGCCTGTCTCTATATGACAGACACTTCATAGAAGCCTGTAACTATAGCCTTGCCTAAGGGGATTTCTAAGAATAAACTGAATTGGCCTGTTTATCTGTGATTTGGAATCCTTCATGACCTCTACCCATAAAGAGATGAAGATTTGATCAAGAGTTTTTTTGGGGGTACATTTGTATAAACTATGGAAAAACAAAACTGGAATTCTGGTTGGATTGCACATTGGGTGTACTAGGCCCAGATGATCTTTAAGCCAGGATGGTACATATTTACAGAATTCAACCATGAAAAGCTCAACTAAATAAAACTGGCTCTGTCTCAAAAACAGACTTTCTCTTAAAAAAGGTCTTTGAAAAGTGCTCAGAGGGCTAAAATAGATGTGACTTACTTAATCCTGCTTCAACATAAAAGCATTGAAATTGTCTTTTGATAATATGGCATGCCATGAACAGTCCTACTCTATCAACGCATTTAATGGTAATGGTGAAAACTGAGCCCAAAATAAGTGCCTTTAAAAAGCCTATCACAATTATCTCAAAATTGATGGATGGACATGTCTTTTCTCTAACAGAGCTTCATTGCCATGTTCAGAGGAGAAATTGGCCACTGCAATGAACACACATTTAGTGCTAAATATATTTTCAAAAAGATAAGGCTCAGTCTCTCAGTTGTGGCTTTAGTTCAGGTTTTACTCCATGACCATCCCATGGATATTCTTTTTTGTTTTATTGCTTAAAGTATTACAAGAGTAGTAGTACATATGTGTCCTTTTTTTCCCTCCCCTTGACAATCCCCTGGCCTCCCCTACCCCCAGTGTCTTGTGTCCATTGGTTATGCTTATATGCATGCATACAAGTCCTTCGGTTGATCTCTTACCCCCCTCCCTCCTGCCCCCCAACCCCCCCCAGCCTTCCGGCTGTAGTTTGACAGTCTGTTCAAGGCGGCTCTGCCTCTGTATCTGTTTTTGTTCATCAGTTTATAATGGTCTTTATTATCCATAAATGAGTGAGATCATGTGGTATTTTTCTTTCATTGACTGGCTTATTTCACTTAGCATAATGCTCTCCAGTTCCCCATGGATATTCCTGTGGCTAGAAGGAGCCCTTGGCCTATGGGACTCCATGAGGTACTCTTACCAAATGCCAAGGTATTTGGCAGATTTTTTTTTTTATTGATTACAGAGGGAAAGGAGAGAGAGAGAGAGAGAGAGAGAGGCATCAATGAGAATCATTGATTGGCTGCCTCCTGCATGCCCCACTGTGGGAATGGGTGGGATCAAGCCCACAACCCAGGCATGTGCCCTGACAGGGAATGGAACTGTGACCTCCTGATTCATAGGTCAACACTTAACTACTGAGCCATGCAGGCTGGGTTTTTAAAATATATATATTTTTATTAATTTCAGAGAGGAAGGGAGAGGGAGAGAGATGAAACACAACCCAGGCACGTGCCCTGATTGGGAATCGAACCCTGACCTCCTGGTTCATAGGTTGACGCTCAACCACTGA
>NW_005876883.1:3832-9414 GCF_000147115.1 Myotis lucifugus | reverse complement strand
GCCTTCCCCTGTCACGAACAGAGCAGGGCAGATGAGGGAGGTTGTGGCCCCGCCCCCTGTCACACAAGGAGCCACAGGGCGATCAGGGGATTGGGGAGCTCCCCCCTATCAGGCACAGAGCAGGGCTGATCAGGGGGTTGGGGCACCTTCCCCTGTCACACACAGAGCCACAGGGCGATCAGGGGATTGGGGAGCTCCCCCCTATCAGGCACAGAGCAGGGCTGATCAGGGGGTTTGGGCGCTGCCCCCTGTCACGCTGATCCCGGTGCCGGGAGCCTTGGTGCTCCGCTGATCCCGGTGCCAGGAGGCAGATTACCCTTTTACTATATAGGATAGAGGCCTGGTGCACGGGTAGGGGCTGGCTGGTTTGCCCTGAAGGGTGTCCTGGATCAGGGTGGGGGTCCCCACTGGGTGCCTGGCCAGTCTGGCTGAGGGGCTGAAGGCTGTTTTCCAGAAGCGGGTGACTGAAGCTCCCAACCGCTCCTTTTTTTCTTTTTTCTTTTTTTATTCTGGGCCAGCTTTAGCTCTGAGGCCTCGCTGCTGAAAACATCGATACAATGTTGCAGTCCGGCTGGCTGAAGCCTGGCTGAATGAAAGCCGGTTTCTGGGGTTTTGTTTAGCTTCTTATTTGCAACATAGTACATAGTTGCTTAGAGTTGCAGCTGAGAGGCCGGCAGCGGCAGGAGGGGAACGTTGGAGTTCACTGTCACTGGAGCAAGCAAGCCTCCCTGCTTGCTTCAGTGCATGGCTGCCGGCCGCCATCTTGGCTGACAGTTAATTTGCATAAGGATATGCTGATTAGCCAATGGGAAGGGTAGCGGTCGTATGCTAATTACCATGTTTCTCTTTTATTAGTGTAGATAGATTGTTAAACATTTCTATTTATAAAAGCAAAGTATAACTGTGGTTTACTTTAGAAACAATAGATTGCAACTCCCTTCTCCCCTCTAATTTGAAAATGTCTGATAAAGAATCAGGGCGACCTGATATTCAGAAATTAGTGGAAATGTTCTCAAGGGAAAGTAAATGGGAGATGGATTACTTTGCCATTTCTCTATATGGAATAGCCAAAGAAGATAACTTACTAATATTTCTCTACTCAGAAGTTTCCCTTTTTCTACCTTTGACATTCAAATGACAGAACTATCAAACCAACATAGTAGGCTGCTTAAATTTTTTTAAAAAAGCATATTAATGGATGTATTTAGGATCAATGGCATAATTCAAAAAGAACATGTGGAATATATTTCATGTGGTGTGAGGTAGGGATATAACTTTAATTTTGTTTTTTCCATAGGGATGATTAATTGTTCCAACACCATTTAATTAATTGTCAATCTTTTCCCCACTAATTAAAAATAACATCTCTTTCTTATCCTAAATTTCCTTAAAAAACAAAAAAGGACATTTATATATTTTATCATTCTTATTTTATAATAATATATTTTTACATATATTTTTAGATATATGCACATATTCATATGTATACACACATTCATATTCCTTTATGAGATGGTTAATTTTATGCTTCAACTTGACTGGGAAACAGGGTGCTCAGATATTTGTTCAAATATTTTTCTGATTATTTCTGTGAGCATTTTTTTTGGATGAGGTTAACATTAAAAGTGTAGACTGAGTGAAGCTATTTGCTCCCACAAGATGTGGGTGGGCCTCGTACAATCTGTTGAAGGACTGACTAGAACAAAGACGCTGGAAGTCCCTAGTAAGAGAAAATGCCTCCCACCTGACTGCTGCTGAATATAAGGACTTTCTGGGTCTTGCACTAGCAGGCCTCAAACTAGAACCATACCATTGGATCCCCTTCATCTCAGGCCTTTGTATTCAAACTACAACTGCACATTATACCCTGAGTCTGCAGCTTACTGACACACCCTACAGATCCCAGGACTTGTCAACATCTATTCCTTATATTAAATCCATAAATGTATATAGGCACACACACACATCCTATTGGTTCTGTTTCTCTGGAGAACCTAGATTAATATATACAGTGGGGCCTTGACTTACAAGTGTCCCGACTAACGAGTTTTTTGAGATACAAGCCGTCTCTCAGCCGATTTTTTGCTTTGAGTTGCGAGCTAAAATTCAGGTTACGAGCCAGCTTCAGATACCCCACTGCTAGTTGGCACAGCGAACGTCTCAGTGAACGCCACAACATCAGCCCAGCATCACGTGTCTCACTCGTTCACTTTAAGATTTGACATATGAGTAATTTGAGTTATGAGCTTCGTCATGGAATGAATTAAACTCGTAAGTCAAGGCCCCACTGTATATATATATGGTCTAAATTTTACATATTTCTCCTTTTTTCCCGATTGACTCCCCCACGACCCCCCAGCCATTCCCACCCCAGACAACCCCCATCACCCCAGTGTCTGTGTCCAGTGGTTATGCTAATATGCATGCATACAAATCCTTTGGTTGCTCTCTAACCCCCCCACCTCCCCTGCCATTTGTCTCTGGATCTATTCTTGTTCATCAAATTATGTTGATCATCATATCCCACATATGAATGAGATCATGTGATAATTATCTTTCTCTGACTGGCTTATTTCGCTCAGCATAATGCTCTCCAGTTCCATCCATGCTATTGCAAATGTTAAAAGTTCCTTTTCTTTTACAGCGGCATAGTATTCCATTGTGTAGATGTACCACAGTTTTTTAATGCACTCATCTGCTGATGGACACTTAGGTTGTTTCCAAATCTTAGCTATTGTAAATTGTGCTGCTATGAACATAGGGGTGAATATATTTTTTCTGATTGGTGTTTCTGTTTTCTTGAGATATAGTCCTATAAGTGGGATTACATGCAAAAGAAAAAATGAAACTACTACGTGTACAAGTTAATAATGTGGATTTTTTTCAATAGATGGAGTTACACATATGTTGATATACGTATATGCGATTTGATATGTATGCTATTTTGTTGTATTGACAGCAAGCTTCAAAACTTCGTATGTCAAATTTGCTGAAGGTGTTAACATCATAGATATTTTTATGCTTAAAAATGTCAAATTTCATGCCAAAAAAAAGAGCATTTGTGGGAAGTTTTAATTCATTACTTTATTTTTAAGAAAGAGTTATCGTATACTTCGGGAAGCTTAGGGTGAACATGCTCCATCTCAAGATACTTGTGAATGCTGGTTTAAACACTTTAAAAGTGATGATTTTGATGTGAAAGACAAAGAACGTCCAGGTCACCGAAAAAGTTTGAAGACATTACAAGCATTATTGGATGAAGATGTGTGTCAAACTCAAAATAACTTGCAGAAAGATTACATGTTGCTCAGCAAACAATTTCCGATCATTTACAAGCAGTGGGAAAGATTTTAAAGGAAGAAAAATGGGTGCCACATCAACTCAACGAAAGATGAATGGAAAACCGAAAAGTCATCAGTAAAATGTTGCTTCAACGGCACGAAAGTAAGTCTTTTTTTGCATCGAATTGTGACTGGCGATGAAAAGTGGATTTATTTTGAGAATCCCAAATGCACAAAATCATGGGTTGATCTAGGTCAACCACCAACATCGACCGCAAGGCCAAATGACTTCGGAAAGAAGAAAATGCTCTGCGTTTGGTGGGATCAGGAAGGTTGGTGTATTATGAGCTTCTAAAACCAGGTGAAACTGTTAATACTGATTGCTATCGACAATAAATAATCAATTTGAACCACACTTTGATTGTAAAATGACCAGAATGTTTCAGAAGACACGGCAAAGTAATTTTGCTTCCTGATTATGCACCATCACACACTTCCAACCAGATAAAGACACATTAAAAGATCTTGCCTGGAAAGTATTAACCCACCCGCTTATTCACCGGACCTTGCTCCTTCAGATGACAACTTGTTCCGATTGATGGCACACGCACTTTCTGAGCAGCACTTCAAAAGGTACGAAGAAGTGGAAAATTGTATCTCTGGATGGTTTGCCTCAAAACAAGAAAAGTTCTATTGGGACGGTATCTACAAATTACCTGAAAGATGGGGGAAATGTGTAGTTAGGGATGGACATTACTTTGAATAAAGCACTTTTGATATTTCTCTTGAAATAATCGTGTTTTCTTTGATTACTAAATCTGCCATTATTACTGGTACACCTAGTAGATCACCAACTTACACCATACACTAAAACAAACTCAAAATGGCTAAAGGACTTAAATGTAAGATGGGAAACCATAAAAATCCTACAAGACTCCATAGGGAGCAAAATAGCAGACAGATATCATAGCAATATCTTTACTGACACAGCTCCTAGGGCAATGGAGACTAAGGAGAAAATAAACAAATTGGACTACATAAAAGTAAAAAGCTTCTGCACAGCAAAAGAAACCATCAACAAAACAACAAGAAAGCCCACTGCATCGAGAACATATTTGCCAATGATATTTCATATAAGGGTTTAATCTCCAAAATTTACAGGGAACTCATACAACTTAACAAAAGGAAGATAAGCAACCCAATCAAAAATTGGGCAAAGGACCTAAATGGACACTTTTGGAAAGACGACATAGTGAAGACCGAGAGACATATGAAAACATGCTCAAAGTCACTAACCATCCAAGAGATGCAAATCAAAACAACAATGAGGTACCATCTCACACCTGTCAGAATGGCTATCATCAACAAATCAACAAAAGACAAGTACTGACGAGGATGTGGAGAAAAAGGAACCCTCGCGCACTGCTGGTGGGAATGCAGACTGGTGCAGCCACTGTGGAAAACAGTATGGAGTTTCCTCAAAAAGTTAAAAATGGAACTCCCATTTGACCCAGTAAATATATTTTTATTGATTTTCAGAGAGGAAGGGAGAGGGAGAGAGAGATAGAAACATCAATGATGAGAGAATCATTGATTGGCTGCCTCCTGGGCGCCCCCTACTAAGGATCAAGCCAGCAACCCAGGCATGTGCCCTTGACCGGAATCAAACCCACAACCTTAATTCCGTAGGCAGACGCTCTAGCCACTGAGCCAAACAATACATACTATATTTTAATATACTTCCTCTGTCCCATAATAATAGTAGCAGTTGATGAATGTAATTTGTCCCATAATAATAGTAGCAAAAGAAAATATAGAATGCGACATTCATTATCAAAAAACTAGATTAAATTAGACAATAAATTAAAAATAGTACTCCTAAGTTTTATTGTGAGTGTTCAGATAGTTTCTGGATTTTTCAATAATTTCATTACTGCATTTTAAACTTGTAGGTAGGATCCCTTGGCTGCGAAGCTTTGCTTTCCCTATATGCGTGAGCTTAAAATTATTGGAGCCATCGTTCTTCATTGCTTGCAGCATAACTTGTTGAAGTGACAGAAACGTATTATCCAGTATTTTAGGAGAAATATTATCAAAGGCTAATATGGTGCCTCTTCTGCTAAGAGAAATATGTCTAAGTTTTTCAAGTTTTTCTCCATAATCTTTGCATTTACGTCCACAGTTTTGTTTTTTCAAAGAATCAACATTAGCATAAGATTCTCCTTGACAATTATTTTTGGAAGCACGTTTCCAATTCTTGATATGGTCATTCTGGTGGCACTGAAATTGTTTTGCAGCTAA
>NW_005876883.1:0-3732 GCF_000147115.1 Myotis lucifugus | reverse complement strand
ACAACTCCGACTTGCGTGAAAACTCTTATTTTCATCAACGGGGGGGGTGGGTTGATATTCAACTGAAATAAAACAATTGATTTCGATGAAATTAGAAAAATAGTTATAATTCGTAATAATTAGATTAACCTAAAAATTGAAAGATGTGTCAAAACAAATGACAGATGTCATGAAACATTGATCTTGATTGAAGGTTTCGCAATATTGCGCCACAACATAACTTACAGCTGCATTTGCCAAAAATTCCCATATAAATATTCACTTGCTACTATTATTATGGGACAGAGGGAGTATTTTTTAATTTATTCCAGAGAAGAAGGAAGAAGGAGAGAGAGATAGAAACATCCATGATGAGAGAGAATCATCAATTGGCTGCCACCAGCACATCCCCTACTGGGGATTGAGCCCACAACCCTGCCATGTGCCCTGACCAGGAATCCAACCAGGAATCCTGGGTAATAAGTTGATGCTCAACCACTGAGACACACCAGTGGACTAAAGGTAAAATCTTAGAGAGAAAACCCTTGGGTGCTGAAAGGAGTATTAACATGATAAACTGCAAAAGAAATGAAGAAACAAAAATGATTAGATATGTTTGTCTTCCACGAGTGCTAATATATAAACACAAAATGCTACTCAGGTAACACTCATCTAGTAGTCTCATCTTTAATATTGTGTTTTAAAGTTAATATTGTTGGGAAGACAATTTATTAAAGATAATTATACTTGAAACATACTGAATATTTTATTTAATTCACGTAGTTACATATTTTTAAATAATATCTATAATATTATATATTCTAAATGTTATGTTAACATTTGAAAGATGGCAAGACATTTTTAAAAACTTCTCTGGAATACTTATTTTCATCTCTACATCATTAAAAAATACAAAATTTATATAAAAACTGTCAAACTCTTCAGTAAGTGACATTATTTCCCACTGACTATGGCTAACTTCTTGTCAAACAGTCTCTGACTGCCTGAGTATTTTTAACACCGTAGGTCAGTTCAGTAGTTTATTATGTTGGGTTGTTACTGTTGGACATTTTGTTCTTCTAAATGCACTTGTAATACTTTCTAAGAAGTAGAATTTATGGTTCAAAGAGTATGCATATGTTTTAATATTTTTGGCATAGAATGACAAATTGACTTACCAGAATATGTACTGCTTTATATCTCAGCACTATTAAAGAACAGGCTCCCCAAATCCTGTTATTAACATTTTTAAATCCATTTTTATCATTAAAGCACTCATTAATTAGAATTTGGTTAATTCTTATTTCTAATTTAGCAATAAAATTTTATATTTTTGTACTGTTTAGTCAACTGTTCTGAGAAATCATTTTCCTATTGACAAGTGCCAGCTTTTTATAATTCAAAGCAATTGTGTATCTATCACCTTTAAAAGCATGCTTCTCCCTGAAATTTTATAGCCATTTTTTTCTTTTTTGTTTAAATCTTAAATTAAACAAGTACCTATCTCTGCATATGCCATCAGGTAAACATTTAATTTTGTTTTTCCAAATAATCTACAATCAAAAACACTTATTGATTTGATTATTTTTTACCATGGACTTGTAATGCCCCCTTCATCATAATATTCAGTTAAGTGTGTAGTGACAGGAAATGGAGTGTTCTGTCCCTTACTATCTGGCTCACTTTGGGAAACCTCAAAGATGCTTCCTGTCTGTGTCTTCATCTATAAATGAAGATAACATAGAATTGTTATGAGAATAACTTACTCTGTGTATGATGAAGACGTGAAAAGTGGATAGTTAATGCTTAATGAACTATGGACTAGCTAAATACATCTATATATTAAAATAATAAATATTTCTAAATATCGGTCTAGAATTACTGACCCCTCTTTGAATTGTCTATACTTACACTAGAATGAGTCATTATTAAACTTTATTTTCACTTTATGATGTTTGCTAAATCAAAAGGTCAGAAATGTCATACCATTCTTATTCAAATATCTCTTCGCTGTTCTTCCAGACATGAAAATTAGCATCATTATATCAAGTTCTCAAATGAAGAGTTAAGCAAACAAACAAAACTAACAAATCCCATTGAGATTTTTTAAATTGTGACTGTGATGAAGATCAATGTGTGAAGACTTGACATGTTTTTTAAATCAAATCTTTTCTCCTAAGAACATCAAAGTCATAAAATCTAAAATTCAGTGTTTTGTTTGTCATTTAAGCAACTGAATTGTATTCTTATAATGACAGAGCAATTTGAAAGGTCAAAAATATTTACAGTCTGTGAAATATAATTGGTCCTTGTGTGAAATATAATAATTGGTCCATCAGTCAATTGAAAGAAACTAGTTTACTATTTAATGATTACTTTCTCCAAAGTATAATTTGTGTGTGGGTACAGCCTGAACACAATCTGCATATTGAAAGTTGTGTCTCTACTGAGTTCTAGTTAGAGTAGGCGTTTAACTGAAACAAAGACTGCACAAGGCATGTCTTCCTTTGGTTAATTGGTCTTCAGAGGCTATTTGGAAATATCCTATTATCACTTCCCCAAACCCCACAACTATAGCAACAATTAAACAAATAATAAGGTCACCTTCCCTTTCTATTAATGAGTAGGGCTAAAAAGTGACATAAGGAAGAAAAGGCAAATATCACTGTTTTATTATGATTCTACCTGGTTTAATAGAGGTTTTTCTATTTGCCAAAGTAGGGATTTTTTGTAGTTGTTTACATTTAGAAAGCTAACAACAAAAACACTTGAACATTACAGGTGTGTGTGTATCTGCTTATTTACACCAACTTGTTTCAGAGAATTGCAATATATTTAAAGCAACACGTTATTATTTTCAAATTTAATAAGTGTGTTATGTTTGTCCACTCTTTCTCTTTTAATTTCTGATACCTGTTACTGCAATGTATTAAATTGCCATTAATTATACACCCGTTAAACCAGCATCACAATATAATATATCAAACCAGCATGTTACATAGTTCAGTGCAAAATTCATTTGTAAAATTTTATGGTAAGCTTAAATAATTAAATGTTGCTTCAGATGTTTACATTAGAAATTTTATAACTCAAACTATGACTACTAAAAGGCAAAAGCATTCATTATATGGTGGACACAGACTGTAGCCGCCTCCCAAATACAGCTGAACACAGAATCATTGATAGAAATTTTAAAAATGAGAACTGCACAGGTAAAATGAGACATTAGGTGCTGTGAATTTCACTTCTATATCCATGTATCTACCTTGATTCTGATGTCCTAACTCATACCCCTCAGTACTTCTAATCTTAAAGCAATGTGTACTTTCACATCCTAAATATGGAGCAATTATAAGTTAAAACTCAAAATGCCAGAACACATAAACAATTAGTACATAAAAATTCTAGCCCGGCCAGGATGGCTCAGTGGCTGAGCTTCAACCTATGAGCCAGGAGGTCAAGGTTCAATTCCTGGTCAGGGCATATGCTTGGGTTGCGGGCTAGATTCCCAGTGTTGGGCGGGCAGAAGGCAGCCAATCAATGATTCTCTCATCATTGATGTTTCTATCTCTCTCTCCCTCTCCTTTCTCTTCGAAATCAATAAAAATAATTTAAAAATGATAAAAATTCTAATTATAAGTTTTTTTACAAAGAATTTTTATCATAAATTAATAACGTGTTTTTCAGATTATGGTGATATTCAAACATGCAAAGAAATTTTCAATTTTCAAATAAATTCATATTGTACTCTAG
>NW_005876882.1:0-9319 GCF_000147115.1 Myotis lucifugus | reverse complement strand
TCAGATGTCTGTTAGTTTTCTTAAGGGGAGATAAAAGTGAGAAATAGTGTTTGTCCATTTTTTCTTCCATAGTTATCTTGCCCCCCTCCTGGTAATTTGCTTTACATTTTGAAGTGTGTGGCAATATATCAAATGAAAGCTCTAATGGGAGAAATGATCTTGAATACTCTTGTGATTGCTTCTTTGGGGTGTCAATGTACAGCATACACTCCTCTTTTCATGCTCTGAAAAAATTACCAACTCTGCTTAACTCTAGTACAGTAAATCATTGTTAAGACCAAGTCTACTGAAATTGCAAGAGAGATCCACATCTCCCCAGTTTTAAAACTCCCACAAGTCCTAAAGAAATGCAAAGAAAAAATAGCTTCCTTTACTGGTTTGAAAGTGAACAGTACTCTCACTGAATGCTCAGAGTACTACCTGATCATTATTCAATGTCAACAATTACATCAGATAGGGGACTTCTTCTCTTTCAAGCAGTGACTAAACAGAAAAACTATGTGGAATTTAGTGACCAATTATACAGTGGAAGGTTTGGCTTTAAATGTAGGTGGAAGCTTATGTGATAACAATTTTGGAAATACAGAGAAGTCTCATGTGCCCCAAACTCTAATCTACCAACTTCATATAGCATTTGGAATTCTAACATGGGGTCTCTTTCTATTGGATTAAAATTCCCTTATTAAATATCCTATCCTCATATTACAACCACGCATCCCTTTTTTGCATGGTCGTGTGGACCCAGAGGGGACAGAGGCAAGTATAGGACACGCGAAGAGAGGAGAATAGACTATAGGAAATACATTTTCCCCATATTTTCCTATTCTGGTCCCATAATTTTGCCTAAAACGAATGCTGAAATCTGACATGAGGACCCTTGTAGAAGTAGCAGTTTTAACATCAACACAATAGCCACAGGGAGCATTACCTTAATGCATTGAGATTTTGCTTCCCGGCAATTGTAGACAGTTTGGCTCAAATAAACTTACAAAAACACACACAACAACAACAAAACAAGAATAATAATAACAAATATTTTTGAGAGCTGTGTAGGGCACTGTACCAAACATACATTCTGTGTCAATTCAGCCACTTCTCAAAATAACTGTTTGGAGGGAAATATTTGAATCTGCAAGAGCTAAAGTTAGACCTGATTTAAAATGGTGTAAATAATAAAAGAAATATTTCAAATAACAAGAAATGCAGAAATGGGTGGCTCTAAGGATGGGTAATTCAGCAGCTCAGTGATGATACCAAGGATCCAGGTACCATCATATCTTCTGCTCTGCTCTCATGGCCCTATTTAAGGTTTATGGTTACAAGGTGGTAGTAGCTTCTCAGAGCATCATAACTTCACACAACATCCAAAGGACAGAGTAGAGAACATGACCCATTTTGAGAAGAAGGGCAAGTTCCAATAAACTACTCCATAGATTCAATTCATGTCTTATTGGCTATAACTTCATGACATGCCCAGTTTTATATCAGTCTCTCTTACAGTGAATATAATTTCCTTGACTTGCTTAAATGAATCAATATTTGCCTCCTAAGGGATCCAGACTTTTCTGAAATCAAGGATGCCTCAAACATGAACAAATTAGTCGCTGAGCTAGCAAGAAAGAAGAAGGAAATGGATTTTGTGTAGAGAACCAAGTATGCCTACCACAGACTTCTTTGTGTCACAGCAAATGAGAATGCGGAAGCCCAACAAGCCTGTCACAAGCTCCAGGACACAGCCAGGAGGTGATGACACCAAGAAAGAGTCAGCCCCTTCCAGATGACCTTCTGGACAAAGCCGACGACCGGAGGGAAGCCCAGGGTCCCAGGTGCCAGAGTGAAGCCAGTGCTGGCAGCAGCGGGAAGGAAGGCCCACTCTTGGATGAATTTTGTGCAACAGGCCTCTAGTACTTTAATAAAAGGAGACCTGACTTAGTCTGAGAGCCATAAAGTACTTTTTTTCAGAAAGTGACTTTTTAGCTGAGATATAAGGATATGAGAGGTACCCAGAGAAGGAGGTAGGGTTGCAAAATAAAGAGAGAGCAGAGGAAGTTAGTCATTGAGAGTGGCTAGAGATACTACTTGTACCTATAATAAGGCTATCAGTGAATCAACCAAATCAATTTTTTTGCTAACAAATTGACTGGATGTTTTATGATCATAAAGAGACAGTATGAATTCAGCAAAAAGACTTCTTCAACTGTATTCAATAAAAAAAATCTGTTTTCCAACTAAGTTATTTATTATCATCAAGATCATTTTGAATTTAAAGAAGAAGAAATACATTATTATAAGATGTGCATCAGTTTCAAATGAAAAATCTTAACAGTCACTATAAACAGTTACTTGTCAGTTCATGACCTTGTGAAATAGTTCATATTCAGATCACAAATAAGAAGAAAAATAATAAGGAAATGTGACTGGTTAAGATTTTACTGGCTACAGAGAATTCTAAGAATACTGTTTTATATTCTCACATAAGGTAGAGGTGACAGCTTAGAAATATGAAAAGTCATGGAAAACCAGAAAGTTATTTTGAACCCTGGATCTTCTCAAAGAAAGTGACATCAGAAAACTTTTATCCCCTAGAAAATTTGGCATTGTTGTGATAATGAAGAAACTATAGTTAGAGAATGATAGAAAATGGACTTCAATTCTGGCCTTTATATTAAGGGTGAAAATCAAAGAGGCTGAAGTGACTGTTTCTCCTGTTGAAATTTTACCGACTCCTTATACTGAGGAGGGAATTCTTAGCAAAGATCTTGCTGAATGAATGAATCAATGGCATGCATGGAATGCATATATAAATATCTCTAGAATCACTAAGACTTTTCAAAAGGTTTTAAAGGGAACACTTAAGCATACTAAGGTGGTGAAAGAGGTGGTTCTGAAATAAAACTAGTTAACAAAATTAAATCTTGCACTGATACATAATAAAATTATAAATTTGAATTCACTCCGAAGAAGGTAATGGAATGGGGTTGGTCAATGAGGTCCAAAGGCAAAAAAAAAAAAAAAAAAAAGGATTGTGTTTCTAAAGACATACATGCTTATGTCCCATTTTCTAACTGGCTTTCATTTTCTGATCCAATTTCCTGTTCAGTGGAGTGTGTACCTTGCTATAACCATGGAATGTGACCCAGGGAGAGTCTGCACATCTAATCCTCCTGAACGAGTGAGTCAGACATGGCATCCACAGTCATCTACAAAGAACCCAAACATGGAAACTACCATCACTGAAATATGACCTACTTAGATGTCTTACCTGGCAATGCATAAGAACCAAGTCAATAAATGTGAATAGTCTACAAATATTGTAAGATTCTCTGTTGTGCTTTTTATCTACAGTTCTAAATATTAATACCTTTATGAACATTCTAAAATAAACTTGATCATTTAAATATCACCTCTACTATATAAATAGAAACCTTGAGATAATATAAATATTGGTTTCATTTCAACAACTGTAATTTCCATGATAGCATATAAGTAAGCCTGCTGTCTGAGCCACTCATTGAATTGTGTATGGCCCCAGACTCCACTGGCATTTGCTCAGTTCCCTATAATTACACAAGTAACAGTGGCCACTTTAAGTTACTGCCTTAGAAAAATGCCCACTGATGTATCTTTGCAAATCAAAAGGATAGGAAAGCTGTCAAGGGTAAGATCACAATGGCAAGAGTTCAAGACCTACTCTGGAATTAGGCAATGGTGAATATACTACCTCTTAAAAAAAGGCCGAAGGCCAGGAGGACGGAAGCTAGATTAATTAATGATTGTCAGGCTTCTACAATGCATGGCCAGCTTGAAATTGGCATAGTGTGGAACCTGCTTTTTTAAATTTAATGTTTTCCATCACCATTTATTCCCTCTATGCCCTCTTCAACCTCTACCCACCCCCTCACAATCACCATGAGTTCTCTCTCTTTTTTTTCTTTTTTGCTCAATCCCTCCCCCCTTAACACCAGAGCTGTCAGCCTGCTCTCTATCTATGAGTCTGTCTCTATTTTTTTTTTATTGTTGAGAGTATTACATATATCCCCCATTTTTCCTCATGTCCCCCTCCACCCATCTCCCACCCCAGGCCTTCACCTGTCCATTGTCTGTGTCCATGGGCGATGCATATCCTATATAATAAAAGGCTAATATGCAAATCGACCAAACGGCAGAACAACCCGGTTGCTATGGCGCACACTGACCACCAGGGGGCAGGCGCTCAATGCAGGAGCTGCCCTCGTGGTGGTCAGTGCACTCCCACAGGGGGAGCACTGCTCAGTCAGAAGCGTGGCTCATGGCTGGTGAGGGCAGCGGAGGTGGTGGGAGCCTCTCCTGCCTCTGCGGCAGCGCTAAGGATGTCCAGCTGACGGCTCCTGCACTGCAAAAGGGCGCAGGCTGGGCTGAGGGACCTCGCCCCCTCGAGTGCACGAATGTCGTGCACTGGGCGTCTAGTATGTTTATAAAATTTTTAATTAATCTCTGCTTCTATCTTTTTTTATACAATAAAAACTACTCCTCCCTCCTTTATTTAACAATATTTTTGGGCAATGTGCTAGGCACTATGCTAGGAGTTGGGAAACAGTGGTCAGTAAGACACACTGAGTTTATAGTTGAGCAGAAAAATAAGACACTAACAAATATTTACACAGTTAATTAAATACAATTGTAAATTGATGTATAAAAGCAAAGTCAATGGTGCTATAGCAGTGTATTATAGATAGAAGGTGTATATGTTCTGTGCTGGCCAGGTGGCATTGCCCCCTACACCAAAAGGTTTCAGGTTCAACTCCAGGTCAGGGCACATATGGGAGACAACTGATCTCTCTCTCTCTCTCTCTCTCTCTCTCTCTCTCTCTCTCTTTCTGTCACGCTCATAAGTGCCCCCTTTTGGATGATAAATATATGATCACAGTTCACTTTAATCTATAATAATAAAAGCATAATATGCTAATTAGACTGAACATCCTTCCAGATGACCTTCTGGACAAAGCCGACGACCGGAGGGAAGCCCGGGTCCCAGGTGCCAGAGTGAAGCCAGTGCTGGCAGCAGCGGGAAGGAAGGCCCACTCTTGGATGAATTTTGTGCAACAGGCCTCTAGTACTTTAATAAAAGGAGACCTGACTTAGTCTGAGAGCCATAAAGTACTTTTTTTCAGAAAGTGACTTTTTAGCTGAGATATAAGGATATGAGAGGTACCCAGAGAAGGAGGTAGGGTTGCAAAATAAAGAGAGAGCAGAGGAAGTTACATATGCAAAGACCTAAGGGGTGGAGAAGCCCAACCCACTGAAGAACTTGTGAAGAGGGATAGTGAGGTGGTGGCTGGCATGCTGGGCCTTATCAGCAATTTTATAGGTTTAAGAGCTAGAGCAACAGTAATCCATTGAATCATAATGACATAATAACTATCACTAAAATGTAGAGTTTAAGATGCGCCCATATCTGTTTCACACATGTTAACTCAGTTGCACGGGACAGTTTGAAGCATGTGGTATTATATCCTTTTTTTCAAATTAGGAGACTGATGCACAAAATGTTAAGGCAACTTGCATAAAGTCACAGATCAAAACAGCGATGAAATTAGGCTCACAATCAGCCTGGTTGCTCCAGAGTCCTTACTCTATTAATCAGGGGAGGGACTATCGCAGATTTGAATGTTATTTTTATAAAAATTTAGTTGAGTCTAAAAGTCTTCAAAGTTCTGAGTTTATTTCAAAATGATTACGTAACAGTGAAATGTTGAACTTGCTATAATTTTCTCTTCATCAGGTTGAACTTCATATTCTCACAATAGTAAAGTATAATTCTAACTGTGTTAAATAAAAAATGGGGTATGGACGTATGTATAAATGTGAAGGAAATAAAATTGAATGGAAAAAAAATTGTTAAGTGATTACCTCTGAAGATTTGTTAAAGTGAGGCAGTGGGAGAGCCAAGCATCTTACTATTCCTCCTGAACTATTATTTTTTCTCCCATGAGTGGATATTTTTTAACAATAAAAATTAAAGAGTAACTATCAACAATCCTAATATTCCTGCTTGCTAAGGAACATACAGTGTTTTGGGAGGTAAAGGGAGCTATTTGTAAAAAACACACACACAAAAAAAAACCTCACTGATATTAACCTTCACCTGTTCTGTGAGAACAGATAGTCATGAGAAAAGACTTCAAATAAACCACATAGGATGTTTGTTTGAACAAGAAATTAGGGATGTTGGTATTACCAAGGTACTGTCCGTTCTGACGATGAGTGTAGTCATGCTCTTTCCTGGTAAGGACAGTAACCCTTTGAAGAGAATCTAATGTTATCACAGCCAACAGACAATGCAACTCAGCATCAAGATGGTTTCCAGGTGGTATAAGCCAGTGTTAAGCAAAGTTCAAGTAAAATTGCTTTGGGATTGGACTGAGTTTTAGTCCACTTCTATACAGCTTTTAATTTTCAAGACATTGTTTCGATTGACTCAGTCATTCAATCAATAAATCAATCAAGGAATCCAATTCTAAATGGTCCTGCAAATACCTTTTATTAATAATATGGGACTAAGTATGAATACTAGTGCTTTTACTGAACCATACTGGAGACTTTCAGATTACAATGTTTTTTCAAGAAAAGAAAGTTGTCCTTTTTTCTAAGTGGAGTTTTCAGATACCCGCCATTTGCTTAACTGAGCAAACAAATCGAAATTTCCTTTTGCTTTATATATAATTTTGGACTACATTTGTGCCCATTTCATATTTGTTTATGTCTGTAATATTTATGTGAATGCTGTTTTTTATAGAGTAGAACTTATAGTTATCTATATATGCAACATGCTGTGACAATAAAGGCATCTTGATTTTGCTTAGTTATGATGATGATACTGTAACACTTGAAGTCTATAATAGAAGCCTATTATTTCCTGGGAAAGTTGACAGCTTTGGGGAATTCTTGAGTTCCAGAGATCCTCAGGTCTCAGGCTGCACTGATCCTTGTATTTAAGATGTATTGTCTTGTCTATGAAATAATTACTTTCCTGTATTATTCTGCAAAGGACAAGTATCAGAATATGGAATATTCCACTTAACTTTAAATCACATGTAGTTAATAGTTTATCTATTTTTCTGACTCCTTGCTTTGGGTGGGTGATACTACACATTTTAGAAACTGTATAAAGATTGAGATCTGGGAACACATCCTTCTTCCTTTTGTTAGGCTGTATGTTAAAGAGAACCTTTCTCCTCTTTGCATCCATAGCACATCGTTCCTAATGCTGTCACAACACATTTCTTTTTCATTATGTTTTATTTCTGTCTCCCATTGTAAATAAATGTTTGGAAGGGTTAATGTTCAATAATACTATGATGATGATGATGTTTCAAACACTGAGGAACAGTATCTAACATATAGTAGGTTATCCACACATACATAGATTGAATGAAGGAAGGAAGAAATTTAAAAAATGCATGAGTGGCTATAGATATACACATGGTTTAGGCTAAATCCTTTATTTAAATATTTATTAAAATAGTTGGTTTTCTGAATAGGGAAGGATAAAGAGTACCTTATTACATGCCTTATTCTGTATCTTCAAATGGAGAAAATCTGGTGATTCTGGTGAGTCTGGTTAACAAGGAGCAAACATGATTGTATCGGGTGTGGCAGGATGATAAAAGAGATAACATGAAACAATTTTAAAAAAATAACAGTTATTTCTACTTTTAGAGCTACTGCGAAAGAGGGGAGTTAAAGAAAAATATATTAGCTTTAGCCTTAAACATTAAGGTAAGAGTTAAAGGCCACTTCTTCAGACCACATGTGGCCTGTCTCATCCTACAGTGAAAAAAGAACAACCACATCCACTCTTCAATACCTAGGATAGAGATATCAACAGCAAAATTACCGAGACACCAAACAACTGAACTAGAACTCCTCGCATCAGTCAGCAGCATGAATATATTCCTCAACATGGCTCCAATCTTTGTCACCATCAGATAGTCGCAATGGTCCAGAGCAACCACAGGTGGTACAGTTGCAACTACAACAGTCCTTGGAACAACTTGTCGCTGTGCCCTAGTCCTAGTTACAAAACGTTTCAGTCCCATGCTTGACAACCCTCAATGATCAGGAAGTGAAAAGGGATAGAATGAAAAAATCTTTATAAGAGCTTATCAAAAGTCTGGCTATTTGAGGATTTCTAAAATCCTAGCATTCGAGAGGTAAGAGAGAAAATAGAATGGTTGACATATAATTTCCAGTGAATAAAATAAGAATCAGACAATTTAGTTGTCAACATATTAATATTTACTTAGGAGTTATTCAAATAATCTTCGACTTGAATCAGTTTCAATTTAGTATAACAAAGTTTTATTCTACATTCAAGACACTGACCAAAGCTGTAAAGAAAGGCCATGTCTCCATGGATTTAGCAGATTAACATTCCTCACTCCACTAAACAACCAATTCAATGTATTAAATCATTTCCTCTACAGAAAATTCAATTCAAAGAAAGTTGTCCATCTGATAGGCTCATTTTAGAATTTTTGCCTTTAGAAGTAGAAGATCATTTTCTTCACATTTAAATGCAGCCAAAGTGGTATGTAATTAGTATCTCCATAGCATATACAATGGAGTCTAATTAACTTGAAGAAGAAAGAATCAGGGACTGGGGTTGGGAGGAGAGGCTATCCTTTGCAACATTGACAAAATGTTTATAATCCTGTGTTATTAAAGTTTTTGTTTATACAATTGAACACTTTAAAAAGGTAGCTATCATTTCCTAATGACAACCTGTACCTATGCACATGTGCTTGCACACACACACACATGCATGCATTACACACACATGTGAACAGAGCTACACTGGCAGCTATATTTCCTCCATTCTTCTTACCGTCTCAACTCTGACCTAAACAGAGTATGGTAGGCAGAATAATTGCCACCCAAACATATCCACATTCTAATCCACAGGATCTGTGAATATGTTATTTTATACAACAAAAGGGATTTTGCAAAAGTGATAACATTTAGGACCTTGAGATGAAGAAATTTTTCTGGATTATCTGGGTAGGCCCAATGTAATAATAGGAGTCCTTAAGAGCAGAGAATCTTTTCTGGCTGTGGTCAGAGAGAGGTATGACAAAGAAAGAAGGGTCAGATGCTAGAAGACGAGAGGTCCATCATTGCTGGGTTTAAAGGTAGAGGAACGAGGCCATAAGCCAAGGAATTTGAGAATCTTCTAGAAGCTAGGAATGGTCCTCAATTGATGATTTACAAAAAAAAATGGAAATCTCCTTCTATAATCACAAGGAACTCAATTCTGCTGACAACATGAATGAGCAAGAAA
>NW_005876881.1:0-9320 GCF_000147115.1 Myotis lucifugus | reverse complement strand
TCCAGCCTGGGGGAGAAGTGACAGACCAGGTGACACACACTTCTCAGAGGCTCGGACAGGGCCACCTGGTGATTTATTTACAGAGGCAGCTGTGCTCTAAAGTCAACACGAGGGCAGTTTAACCAGGCAGGTCACTAAACCCTAAGGCAAAGTCAGAGTTTAAGTGCTGTTATTTCACGCTCTCTGTCTGGCTGGTTTTAACGAGCTGTGGCTTTCTAGGGAAAGAATTAAAGAGCAGTTCCTCGCAGGAACCCATCCAGGAACCACGGACACTAATGGCCACAGTTTCCTCCGGCCCTGCCTCCTCGTCGTCGCAGCCACACTAGCAGCCGGGATCTCTCACATCCCGACACACAGAACATCAGAGGAGCTTATCTCCAGCTGTAAAAGCCTGCTTACTGCTACTAATAGCACAAGTAATTTTGCTGGAAAGCCTGGGGAAGATTCTTCCATTTATTACCTCGCGAATCGATTCTGGCTTTAATAGAAAGACATCGGCTATAGACCGCAATGCGCAATGAAGTAGGGCATGCAAATCCTAGCAGGGTTTTGAGGCCAGGATTCTGAAAGGGAAAGAGAGCTCCCCCACCCCCCTACCCCCCCACCCCCGCCGTTCACCCGGTTTCCTGCGTGCAGCGTGGGAAAGGAGACTCGGTTTCTGGTGGAAGCAGCCCCTGCCTTTCGGCCAGTGCCCTTGAGACTTGAGACCACAGTGGAGAGAACTAAGACTGGGGAACTAGCTGCAGGCGCTGGAGTGCCAGCAGCTGAAAGGCGCAGACGAGTTGATGCTGATTACAAGGACTGAGAGAAAGCGAGAGCAGGGCTCTGAGAATGGCCCAGAAAGGACGAAAGAAAGGGCCCGTGAGTCCCGGAAAGTGGATATGGCGCATGGGGGGCCTCTTGTGCATTTTCCCTTCAAAGATGAGGCCCGTTCGTCCTCACCTAAAGTAAGTAAGGTTGGCTGCTTCTCCCAGGGACCTTCTCAACAGGCCAGGGGAAATGGAGAATCATTGTCACTGGAGCAGATCTGACGAGACACGTGGCACATGGTAAGCAATGAAGACACTGACCAGAAAGGTCGCTCCCCTGCCCCTTCCGCAGCTCACCTGTACAGTGTCCACTCCGGTCCCTGTCACACGGGAGGCAACTCAGGAGGGCAGATTGCACCATTTCTCAGAGAACAGCCTTGCCTTCTTGAACATTCTAGTACCCAGCCTTCCTTTCCAGCCCATTTTCACCCACACATTTTATTTTTCAAAATATGTTTATATTGATTTCAGAGAGGAAGGGAGCAGGAGAGAGAGATAGAAACATCAATGATGAGAGAGAATCATAGATCAGCTGCCTCCTGCATGCCCCACACTGGGGATGGAGCCTGCAACCTGGGCATGTGCCCTGACTGGGAATCAAAGTGACCTTCTGCATAATTTGATGAACAAGAATAGATCCAGAGACAAATGGTAGGGGAAGGGGGTGGTTAAAGAGTAACCAAAGGACTTGTATGCATGCATATTAGCACAACCCATGGACACAGACACTGGGGCAGTGGGGGCTTGCCCGGGGTGGGAATGGCTGGCGGGGGAGGGGGGAGGGTTCAATTGGGGAAAAAGGAGACATATGTAAAACTTTTGACAATAAAAATAAATAAATTTTTTAAAAAGTGACCTCCTGGTTCATAGGTTGACACTCAACCATTGTGCCACACCAGCCGGGCATCGCCCACATATTTTAAACCATCCTGCGCAGCCAGTCCTTAAGGCCCTCGCTCACGGGGGCTTGGTGGTCCCAGCGAAGGGCCGGTGTGGAGGGCTGAGGAGCCAGCAGGACACTGTAGCCACGCAGACTTCCCAAGCATCTCACACGATCGTGCATCGGAAGGGAGTACGTTTTCACCTGCTATGAGTAGTTATCCATTTCTTACCTGGAGTCAGGAAACCCTAGTCATCTGCTTGAAGGTAAAAAGGGAACTTGAACACGGTCCTTTATTCCTTCTCAGAGCTGCTCCTCTAGAGCGGCCACAGGAGAGATTAATTAAGCTGCAGCTGGTCCCTGATGATGAAATGCCAATTAATTTCGTTTTAAATGGGTCACTAAAACCCCCCAGTGGTAGCTTCTCTCATATTTTAATAGCAGCATTATAAGAAAGTTTAATACTTTAAGGACTTGCATAAATTCGCCCCCCCAAAAGGATAAAGTTCCAAATCTTTTCTTCTCTGCCTGAATTGTTGCCTGCCTCTGTGCTGTAAAGTGTGTCAGGAGATGTTCTCTTTTTTATCCTTACTCAAGCATATGTGGATTGATTTTTAGAAAGAGGAGAGAGAGAGAGAGAGAGAGAGAGAGAGAGAGAGAGAGAGAGAGAAATATCAATGTGAGAGGAAAACATCGATCAGTTGCCTCCCAGATGTGCCCTAACCAGGGATCGAACCCACAACCTAGGTATGTGCTCTGACTGGGAATCGAACCTGCAACTCTTTGGTGCACAGGATGACCCTCCAACCAACTGAGCCGTCCAGCCAGGGCTCAGGAAATATCCTCTAGGTGTCTTTTTCTTTTCCCCGACTAGTAATCTGTAGGTAGGAAATCTTCCTCAACAGAGCGCTCACAAGTAAAGATTTCCAGATACCGGCTGGTCGATTGTGAGAGCAGCGAGTCAGCCGTGACAACCGGAAGCAGGCCTCTGAGGGCTTCTCCCCAGCAGCCTGGGAGAGACCCGTGTTTTTGACACTTGGCCCTTTCATCAAGGAGCTCTCTGGGGTTCTCTTAAAACCTCTCAGACACAGAAAAAAGGGACTGATTCAGCTCTGGCTGTCCCTGTGTTTCAGTCCCTTTACTGCTCAGTAACACACAGGGAACAAATCCAAAAGGAGAGAAGAGAAAACTGCATTCCGCTGCATGATCAGACCTGCTAACGCTGCACCTGGGAGAGTGGCAGGCAGAATAACGCCCACCCTCAGGATGTCCACGTCCCAGCCCCAGGACCTGACCGTGTGCGATGCGATGAGGGGGAGGATCTGCAGATGGAGAGTTTGCGGGATTATCCAGGTGGGGCCAATGCAATCGCAAGAATCCTTATAAGTGAAGGCGAGAGGAAGGAGAGGAAGTTCAGAGTGAGGGGATGTGAGAAAGGCTCTACTGGCATTGCTGCTTTGACAATGCGAGAGCCATGAGCCAAGGATGCCAGGGGCCTCTAGGAGCGGAGAAACAACAAGGAAATAGTTTTCCCCACGGACCTTCGGGGGAATGCCGCCCAGCCAGCACCTTGATTTTTGCCCAGGGAGACCCATTTCGGACTTCTGACCTGAAAACTCAAGGTAATACGTCTGTAGTCTTTTAGATCACGAAGCGCGTGGTAATTTGTTACAGCCGCCACAGGGAGTTAATACAGGGAGGACGCTGAAAACAGTGTTCTCTGGAAACAAGTGAACTAGAGACTCCGAAGCAACCATTCTCATTTGGGCAGCTTACTAGTACATATCTCATTTGATCCTCCCTGTGAGAATGTGAACCATTTTGCTAGAAGGTGAGCTTCCTGAGGGGGAGGGGTCTGTGTTTTGTTCACTGCTCTATCCTCAGCACCTGGAAAGGTGTCTGGTTCCATAAACGTTGTTGAATGAATGCCGTGCCCAGTAAATGACCCTCTGGGCCAACCAGGTAGATGTAACGCCATCTGCAGGCATTGTCACCCTGGTTGGAAATGATTACCATGTTTGTTTACCTCTACTCTCCCTATCCTGTTCCACACCACTGTCCTCCTTGGCCACTTCACTGAGCTCGCCATAGCCACCTCTCCTCCTCGCCAGACATCTCCACAGTCTAGTGGGAGTGAGCTTCTGAAAACATGTGGGAGCCTGTTTCTCTCCTCCTCCCACCACTGGTCCTGGGACATGGGAATACTCTTGCCCCTGCCTTCCTGCCTAGCCTCGTCGTCGTGGATCCCTCTTCCCAGACCTCTCTTTGATCCAACCGGAAGCTCAAGGTGCTAAGTCCCTCCTGCTTCAGGGCTGTGCACATGTTGTTCCCTTTGTCTTGAATGTGTCTCCTCCCCCATCACTCCTGGTAACTCCTGCTCATCATTTCTCTTATCAAAGGTTATTTCCTCTGGAAAGACCTACACTACCAGGTGAGTTGAAGGCTCCCCACCCTCCCCACCCAGCATCCTACACTTTCTCTCATAGCATGTATCACTGACTTCTCAACACCTAGCCCCAAACTTGTAAGAAAGTAATACACATTGGTGGCATATGAACATACTGAAGCTCAGTGATTTCCCTAAAGTCACACAGCGTGTTGTGCTGGAGCTAGGGAGAGAACACAGGTGTTCTGCCTTCCACATCTTTCCACGATTCCTCGTAGCCTCTCTAAGTAATTCCTGCCAGGGTGTCTGAAACCCAGAAGAGAAGACACTGCTAAGGCTGGAGCAGCGATGACTGTCCAGCTGAACAGCAGAGAAGTAACAGACTGGGACAAGCCAGCTGGCACTCGGACAAGCCGGCCTGGCGCACGGAATGGGAGACAGGGCCCCTGGCTTGAAGCACAGTTTCTCAGTCCAGGAGGAGCAGAGGCAGGGCTTTCCACAGAGCCTGACAAACCCCTGGCAGATTACTGAGGCCCAGCCTACTCACCCCAAGTCGGACAGGCCAGCCTCATACTGGAGCTCCCTTTAGGGTTTTGCCTGAGGCTTTCCCTGAGCTACACTGAAGTCCCTCTGCCCAATCCTACTTCCTTCCAATCCATAGGTGCTGACACCAGGAACACTCCCTAATAAACCTCTGGCCTGTTCATCTGTAGCTCAAAGTCTTCTTCCCGAGGAACCCAAGTTGTGACAATAACTGTTATCTGTCAACCAAGACTTTCCCTGATCTGAATGAATGAGTTTTTCTAACGTTTTCCCTTCATCTGTTGGAATAATCACATGATTTTTCTCTTTTAATTTGTTTATGAAGTTTAAACAAATTAAAAGTACTGGTAAACCAGTACTGCATTTGTGGGATTAATGCAATGTGATCATAAGGTAGTATCTTTTTGTATTGTTTCAGGTTCAATTTGCTAATATGATTTTGTGTCTATGGTCATGGATGAAGGTGAAGTGTTTTATGTTTTTGGTTTGTGGTTTTGCTCGCAATGTCCTTGTCTAGATTTGGCATCAAAGTAATATTGGCTTCATAACATAAATTGAGGAGTAGTCCCTCAGCGTCTATTCTCAAAAAGGGTTTGTGTCAGTTTGGAATTATTTGAAAGTCAATATTTCTTTGTGTAAGGATTTTTAACTACTACTTTTATTCCTTTAATGGACTACTCAGATTCTCTATTTCTTCTCAAGATAAGTTTAGCAAGTTATATTTTAAAAGTATTTATTCATTTCATCTAGGTTTAACATTTATTGACTTTTTTATTTATTTATTTTTTGTTTGTTTAAAGTATTACATGTATTCTTTTTCCCTGATTGATCCCCCCCCCTGCCACTCCCACCCCTGAGGGCAAGCCCCCACCGCCCCAGTGTCTGTGTCCATTGGTTATGACTTTTTAAATAATGACTCTTGTACATCTTTGGTTATATCCCTCTCATTCATGATATTGTTTATTTCAGAGTACTCTCTCTTTTTTTCCTTAACTTTCCCAGAGGTTTGCTCTTAAAGTTTTTCCAAAGACTCAACTTTGCTCTAAGTTGATCCTCTCTATTATATCAGTTTTCATTTAGATGTTGCTTGGATATCTTCCCAATCCTTTGGCTTTCTATCTTTTCTGTGTTTTTATGTTTATGTATTTCTCCTATAGAGAGCATACTGCAGGGTTTTATTTAGTTTGCCAAGATTTGTCTTTAAGACTTTATTGTGATTATTTATATATTTGGATTTTTCTCTAGCACTGTATCATGTGTTTTCTATTTGGCTAACTGTTTCTTTTCTCTGTCTTCTCTGTTTTTTTCTTTTTCCTTTCTCTCTCTCTTAGCTTTCTTCCCTTTTTTAGATTGATTAAGACTTGTTTTGTTTTGTTTTTCCCAATCCACTTTTCTTCCTCTATTTGGAAGTTATACTACTGCCAGCCTTTTAATGGCAATGCAAGCTATTTTACTATGATTTTACTATGCATACTTAAAAACTACAGTTAATCATGCCTTCCAGAATTCCTCTTTCACTTCTGTGTAGGAGATCTTCAGTTTCCTTACTTTTGTGTCAGTTACCAGTGAAGGAAGGAAAGATGGAAGATAGAAAGAAAGGAAGGAAGAAAGGCTTTTAAAAAAAAACACACACACAAAAAAAAAACTATCCAAGATTTTAGTTTGTCAAAGAGAAAAGTCATTTTTTTAAAAGAATTTACATATCAACACTAAAGATTCACTGTGATATAGGAGAAGTGTAATATAATGCTGTTCACAGAATATCCTAAACTTATAAAAAGGACTGCATTAGAAACACTGTTTTGTACCCCTGCCCAAAAATGGCCTGGTTAAGTGGTTTGAGGAACACCTTATTGGCCCAGAGCTAAATATGCACACCACCTCCCTCAACCTACCACACTGTCAGAAGTGGAAATATAAATTATCTGTTGGACATTTTCAATCAAGATAATTCAGATAAATTAGTAAAATGATCCAGGATAAATTAAAACTCACATTGAAAGCCTGTATAGGAATCAGGCTATAGACTGCAGTTGGCAACAACCAATTCGTAGCATTTACTTATATACTAAACACTTTGCCAAGCTTTCTCCTTTGAACTCATGCTTCCTCCTGAGAATTTACTATTTCTCAAAACTCAGATAAGATTCTCGCCCATTGGTCACACAAAAATAGCCATAATGGAATATAAACAACCACAGTGAAACCGTATTTGTCATGACCCAGTTCTTCAACTTCGTGAGAAGTCTCAGACCAGTAATATTTATGAACAAAGCCTGTCTTTATTGCCAGCTTTAGCCCTTGGTCCCTGCTCTTTCCAACTCTAGGTGTTGATTGCAATGAAGGGAGCATTTGTAATTAACTGTCCCTTCTTATGAAGCAGGTCATTTGGGACCCTGTCACTCCCACTATCTTCACAGTCTTCCAGCCCGGGCCTGACCTGGAGCAAACACTTTCCTCAATGGAAGTAAATTATGTTGGTGCTTAGCTTTTCTGTTGTCAGCTTTGTATCAGCCTCTCATAAAACTTTAGTGGTTCAACCACCCAAGCCACCAATTTGAGCCACTTAGACCACCTTTAGTGGCTCAGCCAACCAAGTTCACTTTTTTCCCTTTGGCTTGGCTCTGTTGATTAATTCAGAACAATCTCCAAATCTTAGCTGTATTAACTGAGATAAACAAGGAGGATTCCGTTGCCAACACCTTCAGTTCCTCTACTTCCTCCGTGTTGCATTTGTCCCTGACTCCCCTTCCCCCCACCTCTCTGTGGCCTTTGATGGAGATTCTACATTTCTCCCTAAGGACACCAGCACTGTTGGGAGATGTCACGGTCATTTCCTGGGAGAATGACCACAGAGCCCTAGAGAAGGGGCTCCTTTCTATCCTCCCCTGACATCGGTTGTCTTATGTGATCATAGGAATCCCAGTCCAACCCATAAGCTTCTGATTACCAAGGAAAAATTTAATTGTAATTGATGCTTCTGAAAGGTATTACTTAAAGCCAAGGTAGAAAATAGATGCCACCTCAAGTGCCAACTCCCAGCAGTTGGTAGGAACTAATGGATCCCTATGCAACAGAGCATTAGAGGGCTACATCCCCATTCCAAGGAAAAGAGAGATGTAATCCATCTCACTGGGTGGGATAGACAGGGCACAATGAGGAGTGGCTACTGTGTGAGAAAATCAGAGATTGAATAAATAAGAGAGGAAATTTGCAAATGAATGAGAAGCAGAAGCGGCATTCACACTGGGAAACCTTTCTCTTCTAAAATGTCGGTTTGGAGTGGAGGAGCTTTTAACACTGGGTTCCAGGCAGCTGTTGCACCGCCAGCTGACAATTTTAATGATCTAGTGGGGCTGGAGCTCTATCAGAACCTCAACAAGAGCTGCTGTCCTCTGGCCAAGCCAGCCCAGGAGGAGTGACCAGGGTTTGCCACCAACTAACTTATTGCAAATTGCATTTCATTTGCAACCACAGGCTGATAGGAGAAAAATATTTATCACATAGGGGCCGGCAAAGAACTAAAATTGATTCTTCTGGCAAACAGTGTAAGTGTATTTTTTATTGTGAGAGAAATATATACTTTTTATTTTTTCAATTACAGTTTACATTCAATATTATTTTGTATTAGTTTCATGTGTAGAGCATAGCAGTTAAACAATCATATACTAGTACTTTTATAATATGCCCCCCCCAATATTTAAATACCCATCTGGCCATACATAGTTATTACAATATTATTGACTATATTCCCTATGCGATTTACATCCCCATGACTATTTGGTAACTACCAATTTGTACCTCTTAATCCCTTCACCTTTTTCACCCAACCCCTCAACCCCCACACCTCTGGCATCTATCAGTCTGAGAGAAAAATATATTCTGATACTCAGTATCATTAAAGTCTACAGAAAACTGCCCAGTCAGTGTGGCTCAGTGGTTGAGCATCGACCTATGAACCAGGAGGTCATGGTTCGATTCGGGGCACATGCCTGGGTTGTGGGCTTGATCCCCAGTGTGGGGCTTGCGGGAGGCAGCCAATCAATCATTGATGTTTCTCTCTCTCCCTCTCCCTGCCTCTCTGAAATAAATAAAAATATATATTTTTAAAATCTACACAAACATCAGCATTTGCCATTTCAAAACAGAAAATAATATTAATGGAATACTTTTATGGAAAAATCTTTTTAAAATTTTGTTCTCAAAATGGGACATGATTACATAGGAAAGGATATTCTATAGTCATGTGCCTCATAATGAGTTTGTGTCAATGAAGGACCACATAGACAACGGTGGTCCCATGGATTACAATGGAGCTGAACAATTCCTATTTCCTAGTGTTGTCACCCCCATTGCCCCATCATAGGGCAATGCATTTACTCATGTGTTTGTGGTGATGCTGATGTGAAGAAACATACTGTGCAGCTAGTTATATGAAAGGATAGCCCATACAATTACATATAGTCCACAATACTTGATAATGATAAATAAACAACTGTTCTAGCTTGTTTTTACTATACATTTTAGCATTATTTTTGAATGTACTCTTTCTACTTATAAAGAAGTTTGCTGAGAAACACTATGCCATGTTATGCCAGCAGCAGCCTTGTACATCTCTTGTTTACCTCCTCTCTTGATTTAATAATTTCCCTTGTGCTTGATTTAATCTTGAGCTTGTTTGGTTTATCATGGCCCTTAAACA
>NW_005876880.1:0-9321 GCF_000147115.1 Myotis lucifugus | reverse complement strand
CATCTAGGGTTAGCTCCTTCCTGCGGAGGGGGTTCCATGCACCCTCCTTCCACCCGATGCCGCGATGTAGTCCTATAAACCCCACAGGCCATCTAAGCTACATGCACTTCAATGTTCTAGTAACGCCTCCTAAAACCTGTGTTCCTCCAGGCAGACGTCACTCCTTATTCAACCTTCTTTCCCATATATTCTTGTTTTTGAAAATATGTTTTTATTGATTTCAGAGAGGAAGGGAGAGGGAGAGAGGAACATCAATGATGAGAGAGAATCATTGATCGACTGCCTCCTGCATGCCCCCTGCTGGGGTTGGAGCTGGAAACCTGGGCTTGTGCCCTGATGGGGAAACAAACCACGACCTCCTGGTGCATGGGTCAACATTCAACCACTGAGCAACACCAGCTTGGCTTCCCCATATATTCTTACATAATGAACCCTACGTAGAATTCAGTTAAATTTCTCTTCTAATTTACTTAATGAAAGAACTTGTTCATGGTGGGTTATTCGGCAGTGAGACCAAGTTAGAGAAACACCATGCTCTCCAAGGTGACCGACAGTCTAAACTAGCATCCATCCCCCTTCAGCTTATTAGCAAAATTACTGTGACTCGCTTAACAAAAGCTATAAGTCTTAACGACATGACCTCCAGCTTCCTTAGTGGGAGTGGACTTCTTCAATTGTGAATAAAATTGAAGGGACATAAAACACGCCCGCTGCCCACACTTCAACCTTGGAAGGAGTTTGAAATGAGAATCTCACTAGTAAGACCAGCCCGACTCAGCCTGGGTTCTGCCCGTAACAGCAGCCTGCTACAACAGTCACGTCTTTCTCCATAATTCCAAATAAAGCACAGCAGGTTTGCTGTGGGAAACCGTAGTGTGAGGAGGGCTAAAGGCATGTGAGGGACAGTGAGGTACAAAGGAAGGAGGCACCCATTGGTGACGACGAGTGACATCATGTCACTCTTGAAGTCCAGGTGCTCAACCAATAGTTAGTCCCCATAGCCTTCCAGGGCCATGGTGGTATCAGATAGTATAGGCCAACCTGCAGTAACAAGTAAGTCCAAATTCCGATGCTTAAGGAATAAGGAGTTAATATGGTTCCCACTGAACAGTCCAGGGAAGGACTCCGCCTCTTCCATCCCTGGGGCGGAGCCCACAGGTGCGCTGCCGTCTTCACCAGCTGGTGCCTCAGCTCCCCGTGCCAGAGCACTACAGGTAGATGCCTGGAAGCTGAGGGTTCCTCCAGGAGCTGCCTGCAAGAGCACCAGGAGAGTTTAGTAGTTGGTGGTGGTATTCATTCATTCATTCATTCTGGACCAGGCCTGAAAATGGCACAAATTGTGACCCTCCACGTGTGACTGGAGAGGGCTGAGTCACATGGCTACCCCTGCGAAGGAGCCTGGAAAATGTAAGAGGAGCTCTGCGCCCAAGGACAACAAAGGGAGGTGTTAGTAGGGAGCTAGCAGCTTCTGCCCACACTCAGGCTCGCTGTTGAAGTTGCAAAGACGGTTGGGACAGGGACCCGGAAGTCCAGCTCGCACTGTCCTGTCTCCCATGTCCCGCCTTTCATGCAGTCATAACTCACGCCTGCAATTCAGCCGCTCGGCCCCTTTCAAAGCCAGTTCCAAAGATGACACTGAAGTGACCCAGGTCAGGCATATGAAATACCTAGTTCAAGGAAAGCCATCACAGCTGATGACTTTCTACAAACGAAGAAGTGATAAAATTAGGGTACTGGATCTCAAAATGGACTTGGCCATCATAGTTTGTCACGGGTAGTTGGGAAGTATTTTGTTTCGTCGTTTATTTGTAATGGAAGCTTTTAATCATGGAATGAAGCCTGAATAATCACAGGAGCAGGAAGGAGTCACTGGATACGGTCTGAGACCTGTGTGTGTGCCTGGCAAGTCGGGGCTGAGAGCAGGACCTCTCCAGGCCCGTGGTCCAGGCGGTGGTGTGAGCTGTGCAGAATGTAAAGGGTCCTTCCTCCTTCCTTCATTCCCACTTGCGGCAGCGCCGACTCATCATGGTTTACACCTCCAGCTCAGAGATCCAGTGTTTCTCAGGACTCTCTCTTTGTAATTAGGCTTGTGTTTGGGTCATTATTCTGGTTCATATTTATCGTTCCCACCCCTTCTCAAGGGATCACACACCATGGGTGTGTGTGTTCCCAAGCACCGTGCCTGATGCACAGTAGACACTCCATGTACATATGCTGTGTGGGTTACTACATTGTGGTTTTGAAAATGTGTGTGTGTGTGTATGTGTGTGTGTGTGTGTGTGTGTGTGTGTGTGAGATTTTGAGAGCAGGATGCATGAAATTATTAACGGTGGTTATAAGTAGTAAGATATTGAGTATTTTTCAGGTAGCTATTCATATATTTTCCTAAACTGTGTAATAAGGAGAAAGTTTAAGTAAGTGAAACAAATTATTTCTGAAGAACCAGTTTTCAGAATCCATTTTCTGAACCTCTCCTTTCTGCCTTTTCATTTTCTTTAAAAAGATAAATTCCTTGGCCTTCTTCTTCTGTTACTTCTGCACAAAGTAATACTACATTGAGGGCTGCAGATCAGCATCCCATTGACACTCAAGGGAGAGCATTGGATTCGAAGCTAATTAACTAGTTACGTGTTACTTGCACTGACTAATTGCTTGAAATCAGTTATCCAATTGAAAGAAAAATCAATGATTTCTTTGAAGGAGTCATAAGGGGATATAGTAGCAAGCTTTTTCCTGCATAAATTGCTAGCTGTTTTTTTTTAAAGAGTTATGTGTTTAAAAATCAAATAAATAAATAGGGAATTTAATGCTTTTAACCCAAAATGATATTGATGATATTTATGCATGCACACTTCAGATGAGAAAACCTTTTCTCCCGGTGCGGTTTATCCTCTTTAAAATTGTTTTAGAATGACAGAGTAGACTTTGCTTTCCTCATGTTTCTCAGGGTATCCAATTAGCTGGGGGTTGCATCATACACACGAGGCACGGCCGGGACAGTGGCCCAGGTCTTCTGGCTGCTCGGCTCGGCCAGCCCCTCCTCCGTGTCTCTCATCTTATTATCTCGAGAGCGTTTCCCTCCGGAAGTCTGGACCACTTGCTACAGGCTGTTCTGGAGACGCCAGGCAGGGAGGCACGCCACTGGCCCAATAAACAGCTGTGTTCCATGGAGGATCTTATGAAGGATTCACACCACGCTGAGTGGTACTAAGCCGACTGTACTGTGGAGGAAGCTAGCTCCTCGACAGCTCAAATAGTTTTACCAAATCCACACAGACAATGAATGGAGACTCAGGATTCACACTTGCGTTCTGCACTTTCAGCAGAATCACTGGGGATTAATCAACTCACCCAGCACGGGAGTTCGAAGGGATGGGCCGGCCCCAAGTCTGGGACCTATGGCTCTCAGCACGCGTCTCAGCTCAGCAGACGCCTTTGAGCAAATGCTTGCTCAGCCCCCATGGCCACACCATCACTCTGTGAAGCAGAGCTCGTCGCTCAGGCCCATCGAAGATGCACGTGTCCTCAGAAGGACCCCAGAGGCCAGTAGTAAAGTGGTGGGTCTTCAGTCTCATCAATGAATTGAGTGCTCACTGGACGGCCATCAAAAACTCTCAGACCAAAACGGAATGGCGACCAACACAGGCTGGGAGGACAGGGAAGAATACAGACGAGAGCATGGCCTGGGTCAAAAAGAAAAGGGAAATTCTTGGTATAAAACAGGAGTAGTCGTTCTCATTCTCATTGCCTTCATGATTATCTGAGCTGTTTGTCCACACTGAGCAGCTGGATAAGATATCCACTCATTTGATTTGATCAAACGTTAGACAGGATGCTCTCCTTCCCCAAGGCCCCTGAACTTTGACCCACTGTAGAGCTTAAGCCAGTGGTTCTCAACCTTCTGGCCCTTTAAATACAGTTCCTCATGTTGTGACCCAACCATAAAATTATTTTCGTTGCTACTTCATCACTGTAATGTTGCTACTGTTATGAATCGTCATGTAAATATCTGATATGCAGGATGGTCTTAGGCGACCCCTGTGAAAGGGTCGTTCCACCGCCAAAGGGGTCGCGACCCACAGGTTGAGAACTGCTGGCTTAAGCAAACAATGGAGCATTGAGACCGGCTCCCCCTAAACAGCCCTCCAGAGAACCAGCTGGTCGTGCCACCTGCCCCTCAGGTTCCCTGCACCTGCTCTTCCCTGGCCTTGCCGGACCCTCCCTGGAAAGGCAAGTCCTTGCTGCTCCAGCTTCGTGATGCTCGTAGGCCTCGTGGTGGGAGTATTCTCACTATTGCAGTAGGTCTCCCTCTTCTGACTGCAGTAGTTTTCCCAGATGCATTCTCTCCTTAACTAAGTTCAGATTCATTTTGTATTGGACGTTGGCCACCGAGGGCTGCTGTTGCCTGTCTGGGCAGGCTTGGTGCTCAGGCCCAGGGGCGATTTCTACCAGCACTCCACACGCTGCTGTTACTCGCACACATCTGTGAGATGCTCTGAGTTAAAGTGACAGTGTCCTTCCAGGAAATGACATCACCCTCCCATCCACAGACCCCACCTTCCCCCACCAAACCAGTAGGGAATAGGCAGATACTAAATGTGCGCTGAAAAGACCAAAACCTTTCTTCCCAATGTGAAAATTTGAGAACGCCGTGTCATATGCTTGGGGTATACATAGTCACTGAACTACCTAAAAGAATATTCCATTTTCGTGCTAGCCGTGATGGCTCAGTGGATAGAGCGTCAGCCTGTGGACTAAAGGGTCCCAAGTTCAGTTCTGGTCAAGGGCATGTACTTCAGTTGCAGGCTCCTCCCCGGCCTGGGCCCTGGTTGGGGTGCGTGCAGGAGGCAACCAATCGATGTGTTCCTCTTACATCAATATTTCTCTCAGTCTTTCCCTCTCTCTTCCACTCTCTCTAAAAATCAATGGAAAAATATCCTCAGGTGAGGATTAAAAAAATATATATATATATTGGACTTAGGGATTTCTCGTGGCAGGGGGGTTTAAAGGGAATGCTATCATTTGTGAATATTGGAACTATTTTGTGAACATTGGAACGATCTCTGAAAAGTAAGCTTAATGTTTAAAGGACCAATTTACTAGTACATGAAACACCCTGCAAAGGCCACTGCAAGATTCATGAAGTTGGATTTCGATTATTTCTGAGATCAAATCTTAGTATTGTGATTAGGTGAGAAAACAGGAATTTGGTCACTGGCAAATCCGAGACTAATCCTGAGTCTGGGCATGAGGAGGTCTGTGACCGTGGGAAGCCACTTCAGGTCCTTGAGTCCGTTGCCCTGACTAATGTGCCATAATTATCCAATGGTGTTGAAAACTCCCTGGCGGGCTCGGGTGCAAGGAAATGACTCAGCGGTTGTGTTTCCCTCCTTCTTGATTTTAACATGCGATCTCGATTCTCCTCTGCCTGATGCTTCCCAACAAGGCGTGTGCCTCTGTACACTTCTCCACTCCAGATTGTGTGCGCGCCCTGAGGATGGAGGTGATGTTGTGGTCATCACTGTGCCCCTGATAACAGAGTAACTGGCCCAGCGCAGGAATTCATTATAGATTTATCCACTCAGTGACTGATTAGAGAGGACTGGCTCGAAATGAGCAATAGAAAGTTTGGTCTTATCATTTGGGAATTTGTTCTGGGTTAGAGACTGCCCGGCTGCTTAATAATCTCATTATGTGTAGAGAGAAACATCACAGAGGGTTTAGCTACTTAAGTTTTCCCAGGGCAACCGAAGATAGGCCAGCCTCTTGCAAAATGAATTTCTGCTTCACTATAAAAGAGGATCGATTCTGGGCGGACTGGCGATTGTTGATTAGAAAAATTAGCATCCGTCTCTTCTCTCAGATGTTTCCTTAATAGAGACAATAAGAGTGGTACCTAACAATTTAGGACAGTGATGGCGAACCTATGACACGCGTGTCAGAGGTGACACACGAACTCATTTTTTGGTTGATTTTTCTTTGTTAAATGGCATTTAAATATATAAAATAAATATCAAAAATATAAGTTTTGTTTTACTATGGTTGAAAATATCAAAAAATTTCTATATGTGACACGGCACCAGAGTTAAGTTAGGGTTTTTCAAAATGCTGACACGCCGAGCTCAAGAGGTTCGCCATCACTGAGCTAGGGTTTCTCCAGAGAAGCAGGGATGCTGCTCACGGATGTTTTCATGAGAATCAAACAGGTCAGTGGGCTGTGAGTCAAAACAGACAGGAAGCCTGTGTCCGCCTTTAGCTCTGAGGGACCCTGGTTTTAGACGAGCACATTCCCCTCCCGCAGAAGTTGAAGCGGGTGGGGGGTGGTATTGGAGTAAAAAAGGATGTTCTGAAGCAGCGGTCACCAAGCTTTCGGCCGTCACGAACCACCAGTGGCCAAGGACCACCAGGTGGGCAGCGGCTGGGCTAAAGCATTTAGTCATGAATGCACTTTTCTGCCCCAACTGAACCTCGAGCTTAGTGACTTGTTTGCCCATGGAATGTGAGTCATTTGTGGGGGGAGTTTTTCTTAAACCCTTTCTCCTCCCCCTCTGTTGTGGCAACTCCCCGGGTTCCAGGGGAGCCGGCTCTGGGACAAAGGCCCCCCCCTCCTCCAATGGGCCCCATCCCTTGGCCAGAAGGGCTTTTTTGTCTTCTTAGGCCCTGGAGGCTTGGCACGGGTTCACCGGTGCAGCTCCAGGAAGCCATTGGGATTAAAACAGGGCCCGGGGTTTTGAGGGAAACAGTTAGCTTTTTTTCCCGGCCGGGGCCGGGGCCCGGGCCCGGGGGGGGGGGGGAGGAGGGTGAGGGGGTTAGAGTCGGGGGCACACTATCACTGCTCAATTTTACCGACGGGCAAACAGGCGCAGGCAGGTTAAATAATCTGCCCAATTGCACACAGCAGATCGATACGGAGGAAATGTCCGCCCAGAACAGCATGCGTGAGGCTGCCAATGGGAATTTCTAGGTGTTATTTTTATGATCCAAACAGCTCAAACTACTAAGTACTGCAATGATTTTCATATTTTACAAACCCCGCCTACATCTAATATTTCCCCATACAACCCCATACCATCCAGCACCAAGCAACGCTATTTTTATTACAAATTGGATCTCTTGGAATGTTATCTGGTACACTTCATTTAACAGCAATTAAATTGTTCATAGGTTTGCATTAAATAATGTCCTAATGACCAGGGTTATAAACGTGCCTTCATTACGATCTGCAATTAAAACGGCCCGTGGAGTCTCGTGCTGCCGATAAGGACTAAAGGGCCGGCGACGCGCCAGAACGCCCTGGAGCCGGGTGTGGAGACGCGGCCTGGTCAGGGTTAGCTGCCGCCACAGATGCGAAGCTGCTCATGAATAAGCGTTGTTTGACCTATTTCGAAATATTCCAAACACCTGTTTCCAAACCAAAATAGAAACCTGTTTTCACAGGCACCTGGGGAAGGTGCGCGCGTATGAACGCGGCTTAACTGTATTCCATCACTGATGTGCACCGGGGGTGTTTACAAGGACTCAGAGCAGTGCGAACACAGTGGCCCCTCTGGACTCTGTGTTTCCCATTTTGTTCATCGCTGACCCTAAAAGGTCCCCTGATGCTGCCACTCTGCCCTTAAGAACATCTGTAACAATAACATTGATGTCTCAACGTTGTGTAACACTTTACACCTTTAAAACCACTTTCATATAAGCTCTCAAAACCATTTTTGTGTAGCTACCTTACTCCCATTTTTTAATTTATTTTAATATATTTTTATTGATTTCAGAGAAGAAGGGAGAGGGAAGAGGATAGCAACATCAATGATGAAAGAGAATCATCGATCGGCTGCCTCCTGCACGCCCCACACTGGGGATCGAGGGCCTAACCTGGCCATGTGCCCTGACCGAGAATCAAACCGCTACCTCCTGGTTCATAGATCAGTGCTCAACCATTGAGCTGGGCGACCTTACTACTATTTCAGACATTGAGTCTTGGAAGTATTAAGTGCAGAGGAACTTAGAACTGACACACACACAGCTCTTTTGACGGTGAGCGTGGTATTCTTGCCATTGTGTGACTCATGGAAGCACCTGCCAAACACTTTCAAGGGTGGGCTCCTCAGAGTCAGAGTTCACCAGGAAGTGAGGCTGCCCAGAGAGTGCCAGGGGAAGGCTGGGCAACTTTGTAAGACTTTCCCACGTAATACAGAGGCCTCACGGACCCAGGCGCCCATGGAACCTGCAAGTGCTAATTTGGGGACAGACTCTGGTTGGCGATGGAACTTGGATCCTGAAGAGGAGGGAGTGGTAGTGAAAGTGTCCCGGGCGCTCGGGCTGTCTTCTGTACAGCAAACCAGCGAGAGACGTGGTGGCTGGCTCCTCAGCGGATTTTACTTAGACCCTGGATTCGCGGTGTAGGCAGAACTCTGAGGGCGGGCTCCTCTCTGCTCCATGTGGCTTCGTCTGGGTGTCGGGACGGGTGGGTTGGGAACCCTCCCAAGGATTTTGTGGCAGGTCAGACCCTCAGGAGGACCCTCAGCAAGAACACCTGCCAATGGCCTCTGCCTTCCTCACAGTGGGGGCGGGGCTTGGGGGAGCCAGCACCCCAAGGGATGGGGGGTGGGGGTGAAGATGTGACCTTCAGGATCTGAGAAGACTGTTAAGGACCAGCCCCTGCGTTGATGCCACGTCACGTCCGCCACCTTGTATCGTTTCTCTGGAGTCTCTGAGGCTCGCCCATCTTCCCGCAGAGAGAGTTGACTCCCCTTTCGATGGCGGGAGTATAACATGGTGGCATGTTTTAAAACCATCACCAGAGTTTTAAGGACTAATTTCGGCATATCACTAAGACATAAAACAGTGCAAGACAATTACGTGCAGAAAATGGGTGCTTAAATTTCTATCATTTACATGAATATCATTTACATTTCATGGAGAAAATATACATGTGTATCACTTATTTCCCCCAACACATCCATGGGGCTGAGTAAATATTTGTTCAGTGAATGAACACTCCGTGCGCCCGAACTAGACTCGTCTCTGTCGTTTATCCTTGTGAGCACATCAGCGGCGGAGGGGAATCGGCAGCAACAGTCTGTCCTCATGAAGTGTCCGGAGATGCAGACGCAGGGCGGGGTGTCGGGTACAATAGGCACTGAAGAGGTGCTGGGGAAGGTGTGGATGACAGATAGGGGTGGCCTCAGCTCTGGGTCTTGCGTGGCCCCCTCTTAGAAGACGCGCAGGGTGTGCGCCGTGGTATAGTAGGAGAGAAGAGCCCACGAGGAGTTGGTGGGGGGAAAAGTTGTTATTTGGGGCTCTTTTATTTGAAAAAGGGGGGGC
>NW_005876879.1:0-9321 GCF_000147115.1 Myotis lucifugus | reverse complement strand
TTTCTTGGGCTTGGCTTTCTTCTTCACGTAGCGCTTGAAGGGCTTCATCTCCCGCTTGTTGATGTCGTTGCTGCTGTTGCTGTCCAGCTGGCTGAAGTACCAGTGTACCACTCGCTCCTCCAGGGTGTGGCTGGGGTCCGGCTCTGAGAACCTGGGCCACGGGCAGACACCCCCACCCCAGAGAGCACGGCTCAGATGCCGTAGGAACCATCAGCCCCACCAGATTCTCTCCCGTAGCTCAGGTGGTGGGCTGCGGGCAGCCAGGAAGACATGGCTCCTCCAGCCAGAGACCTCCCAGACCCGCTCAGCCTGTACAGAATCAAGCCATCCTCTCCAGCCTGAGTCTCCAGTCTGGATGGTTCAAGTCCAGTGGGTGACTTTATCACATGAATCTGCTTCACTTTCTACCATAGCCATTCTTGTACAAGATGTGTGCTCAGACATACTGGCTGGCCTTAACTCACCTGAGAAAACCACAGGTTGTACCTGAACTGTCCTCCTCCTGGCCTAGTGTTCCCTGCCAGACAAGCTGCTCTTCACACATGAACATGTATGAATGTGGCTCAAATGCATGTGACTACGGGAAAGGGTGCTCCGAGCGCCAGGCCAGGTCTCGGGAGGGCTTCCAGAGTGGGAGGCGCAGCCCGGGCCCCAAGCTGCTCACTGTCTCAGCGACACAGAGCCCCGGACAGGAAGGCAGGCAGGGAGAACTCGGTGTGAAGTGTGACGTCCCTGTGGCCCATCACTGTCAGGTCCCACAGGCATTGAGAGAAGGCCGTTAGGAGGGACACACAAGCAGAGGTTCTAAACTGGCCATCCCAGACCTGCTAGAGGCGAGTCCACAGAGAAGGTTGAGCCAGGAGGTCCCGGGTGGGCCTGGCGTGCCACATGCTAACGAGAACCCGGCGGCTCTGCTGAGAAGCACTGGACCCGAGGAACCACGACAGCCTGCTAGAGTCTGTGGCACAGTAGCAGGCATGGCTCACAGCCACAAACATGGTGACCACACAGTGACACTGCCTGTACTTGTAACATGCGCAGCTCACCCATCGTTTTGTTCACTGATGCCTCATCTTCTCCCCAGAAGGACTTGGGGTGCTAGCTAATATTTAAAACGTTTAAAGCCAGTGATGGGTCTATCCCAGGAGGAGACTGAGGTCTCTGACCAGAAGGCCAGAGCCACAGGAGTGAGTATGGACACAATCAGAGGTGCTAAAACTGGCCAGTCCCAGACCTGCTAGAGGTGAGTCCACAGAGAAATTTAATGGCAGGAGGTCAAGGGTGGGCCCAGGCCCCCGTGTTCAAACTCCTGGGCAACCTTCCCTTGGCAAGGGGCGTAAGACTGAGTTCGGGGGGTTCCACACATCCAAATACTTAGTCTGCAGGGCGCTGGGGCAGACAGGTAACCACCATGCGTCAGAAGCCAGACCAAGGGGCTCACTGCTCCAAAGGGGTCCTAGCTCAGGGGCTTGGGGCCTGCCAGAACATTCTGCAGCTGGGCCTGGCAAGAAAAATATTCAGGGCACTTGCCAACGCCTTGGGGTTCCTCGCTGGGGTTTGCTGAGTTTTCCAGACAGTAGGGGACCACCCTTAACCCCTCCCCTATGGACAAGCCAGCAAACTCCCTCCGCTTCCTACCCCCAAGTGACCTCAACGTTTAGGGAAAAAGAAGTTTCATTACCGCTAAGTGCCCAGTCCTCATTAAGTGGATTGCAGTCTTGGGCAGGCTCCCTGGGCACCCTGGACTGATTCCAAGAGAGCGCAATTAGTGGATCTGCCAGCGGGGCCTCATCCTGACAGGTTTAACACGGGAGGACCTGGGAAGGTGGAGGGACGGGCTGCCTCGGGTTCACTGGGAATCACTGGTCTGTCCTGGAAGCCAGGCTCGGGAGGTCTTTGGAACAGGCCTTGCAGTTATTCAACGCGGAGCTCAGATTTCTGTCTCTGCCAGTACAGGTACCTGGGTGTCTATTTTACCTGCTACATTCACTTTCAAGCCTGCCCCTGCAGGGTGTACCAGGTGGGCAGCAGGAAAGTCTTTGTCAGGATGCTCACAGTGCAGGGAGGGTGGCCAGCTCCCTGTGGGAGCGCCCCGCCTGTCTCTGCAGCCCCTAAACTCGAGGGAGGACCCACAGTGGAGGAGCCCCAGGAGAGGTGTTCCAGTTACTCCCACTGGGGGTTCTCTAGGGCAGCTGGGGCTGGGTAGGCCCCTCTGGCAGGGGGGGCACGAGCGTCCCAGGCAAAGGCAGCTAACCTTTAGGCTCGGCATAGCGTAATGTCTACCTAGAGGCTGGAATAATGAAGTCTCAGTCGCTGAGACGGGAAGGAATGAGGTCATCCCGCCTGGACGCCCTGCCAGGAGAGGCTCGCTGCCTCCAGCATGTGTTCCTGGGGCTCCGGCCGGCCCAGTTCTCAGCACCTCCATTGATGGAGCTCCCTGCACCACCTTTGGGTTCGTTTGCAGCAAGAAGCCTCTCTTCTCACTTTACAACTCCTAAGAGTTCTCTCCCGTGCTGAGAGTTAGTCATTTCGCTCCTGCTCCCTTGTCCTTCCCTTTCTTTTTTTAAAAGTTGATTTCAGAGAGAGATAGAAATATCGCTGATGAGAGAGAATCATCGACCAGCTGCCTCCTACACGCCCCCTACTGGGGATGCAGCCTACAATACGGGCATGTGCCCTGACCGGGAGTCAGTGACCTCCTGGTTCATAAGTCACTGAGCCACACCGGCCAGGCTTCCCTCCCTTTCTTTTGACTCTCCCTCCCTGCCCTGTCTCCCTTGTCCAGAGAGCCATGTTCCTGCCCTCCTTGCTCCCCAGAACCTCAAGCCTGGAGCAACCATGACTTCTGACTGCTGGCCTCCCCGGTCCGCCTCCTGACCTGGCCCCTGGAGGCTCCAAGGACACTTGCAGAGGAGAGGCCTCTGCGGTCCCACCAAGCAATGCCCCTTTCTCTCTGTAACACGGACACAGCCCAGCCTGCCTGTGGAGCTGAGGTCCTCCTCTGTCCTCCCTCCTCCCAGCTGGTGTAGGACTCTCGGCTCTGAACTTCTTTGACCTCCAGACGCTCACACTCCCCCTCAAATACAGAGCTCGGCTCTTCACGGGAAGCGGCAGTGCTAAGGTCCTACCTTGGAACCCAACACCTGTCCAGGCCAAGTTCCCAATGCATTTACTAGTTAAAGCAAGCGTTTCCTAGCTCTGGGAGATGGTGGACCCTTCTGAGAACCTCGGTAAGCTCGAGTCCCTCTCCCTAAGAAAACGCACACACACACAGGACTCTGTAGATTTTAGGGGCTTAATGGACCCCCTAAACCTCGTCCAAGGTCACAGACTCAGGTAAAGAACCCTTGATTTAGAGGGAGGAGATTCTCACCACACCCCGAAGAAGGTTTAAGCATGAACCTTCCAGAAGAAGATGGGGTGAGACAAAACATAGTAACACGGAAGGATTTCGGGGTAGTTTCCATATTTCCAACAAAACATAATAGAAAAAAGAAAACTCTGAAGGCATCTGGTTTAAAACTATGTAAATCAGGTTTCTGGCTTCATAACAGCCTTAAGTCCCAGACCTACCAAGCGTCATAAGATTTAGTTAAGACCGAAATCTGCTGAGCGTCCTGGGCCAGCCAAACCAGCCGTGGGCACAAGTGGAAGACAGGAGGCCTCTGTTAACTAAGGGGAGCTAAGGTTTTCCCAACAGAGCAAGGAGGGGGGCAGGAGGGCCCCTCCCAGTGTTTCCAAGAATCTCTTAAGCAGTCTTGACTGGAGCCCTTTCCATCGTAGTTAGGCTCCTCAAATTTACCCCCCCCCCTCCAGGCTATTCCCTACTGAGACCCCCCGCTCTTGTAGCTTTCTACAGTATCCTTTCAATACTTTGACAACTCGCACTCCCAGCTCTAGGCTTATACTGGCATCAAACTTCGAATCCCTCTCTCACACGTGCACACATGATACGCACTGGAGACCAGGATTACTGGAATTCAAAGCTGGTTAGACAGGGTCTGGAGACCCTACATTCAAGAGTGCAATGGTCCCTTCAGATCACTTAGCATCAATTTGCTGGTCCATGCCACAGCCTCCCTACAGGTAAAGTTCCACTTCTACGAAAAGGGCCCACTGGGTATGTAGGACATTCAAGTATCCTTGGATGTGGTGGGAGACACACAGTAAAATGCCTTGCCTCTGGCTGTTTAGGTGGCTGTCCTGCTGACTCCTGCCTTCAGGGATAAGGAAACCCGCTAGCAGCACTTCTCAACCTGTGGGTCTCGACCCCTGAAAATACATCTGCATATCAGATATTGACATTACGATTCATAACAGTAGCAAAATTACAGTTATGAAGTAGCAACGAAAATAATTTTATGGTTGGGTGTCACCACAACATGAGGAACTGTATTAAAGGGTCGCGGCATTAGGAAGGTTGAGAACCACTGCGCTAGAGCCAGGGGCCCCTGGACTGGCCTCCATGAGTCTTCTCCCAGGTGGAGAGGTGGCAGGTGCCACCCTTCTGCAGCACTTTCAGTTTTGCTTCTGGGGCCTGAGCCGTGCCAGGCCTTGGCTGCAATGCACAGCTGGAGAGCCAGCCCCATTTACCACAAGGAAACTTGCTTCGGCCAAGATCGTGGGCCCAGTTCTGCTGTCCCAAGCAGTTTTATAGAAGGTGAGGTGGGACGGCCCAGAGGCACTAGCCAAACCAAGCAGACCAACTGAGCTGCATGTGGCATCGGGGCCAGCCCGGCCAGCTGTGCGGGAGGGCGGGGCTGGGAAATGCCAAGTCAGCCACATTCCAGCCTCTTCCTGCAAGGCCATCAACAAGTAACCACACTGGGCAGGAAGGAGGAAACCACAATAAAGACAGTCTCTCCTGGAGGGACCACAGAAGGCCCAGGAGGTTCACATGTCCCATCCCACCTCCCCACACAGTTGCCTTTCTCCAGGGCGAGTGAAGAAAGGACTCAAGCACAGTCCTCCAGCTGGGATCTCAGAACTCGGCCTTTGGGACTGATAAAGGCTAGTTGGGTGCCATGGGAGGACTGATCTAAGGGAGAACTCTGCTTCGTGAAGCCCTGGTGGGAAGGACCAAGAGGATAATTCAATCATCCAAGATGCCTTCATTGAGAACGGCTGCCATGAAAAGACACTAGGCCAGCCCCCTCCCATGCACCAGCCACAGGCATTTCTAGGGACACCCTTCTACTTTGTCTATTTTTAGATTTGGGTGGCACTGCTTTCCCTCTAGGTCAGGCTAGCAGACCAGAAAAGGAAGTAGACATCTCTCTCTCTTCCATTTCCTGCATCTGAGAAGTCTTCAGATCCTATCGATCTCATTCCTAAAGCTTCAGTACATCATCCCTTCCCCATAGCTGTAGTCCATTCTTCCTCACTCTTCACACTGACCATTGGGTAGCCTTCCTGTCCCGACTGGCCGCTGCCCTCTTTGCCATGAATCACAAGACCCAGCATGATCTGGATGCCGGCCAACTCTGCCGTCTCATCTCCTGCCTGGCCACAGCCTGCCTCCCAATGTAAGCCATGCTTCTTGCAATTCCTTCCACAAGGACCTACCTTGTTCATATCTCACTACCCTTGCGGCCCCCTCTGCTAGGATGCCCTTATCCCTGGTGCATCTAAGTCGGAGCATTTTCCCATTTGTAAGCGAAGAGGTGGCTCCAACGTCGCCTCCTGTGTAAAGTTTTCTCTCACATGCCCTCCCTCCCCTGAGTCCCTGCAGCACCTTATCTGCCTCTATTATTATACTGACTTTAAAGTGCAACCACGTGATTAGCTATCTCTTCTTCCAGGAGCTCCTCCAGACCAAGAGCTGTGCCCTTGTCCCCGAATGTCCCCAGAACCCAGCGCAGAGCTTACATGAGGGGAGGGCAGAGATGTTAGAGTTTGAGCAAAACTAAAATCTCCATGCCTGACAGGTGAGTGGGGAGGGAAGACACCCTGCGTTCAGCACTGTCCAGCATCCCTCTTGTCCCTTCTCCCACTGTCCTGAGTAGGACTGTTTCCCACTGGCCTCAGCTGATGTCCAGCTTTAACTGCCAGACCCTGAGCGGAGGCAGGAGAGCCCGGATGTGGTTTCCTTTACGCTCGTGTGTGCATCAAAGAGAACTCAAGTGCTCTGTATCCCCTCCCTGCCCTCCCTGCTTCCATCATATGCCATCCTCCTTCCTGCCATGGAGGACCATCACTCCATGTATCCACCTCTGAGACCAAGATAAAAGGCCTTATCAAGATATATTTCTCTGTATCAGACAGTGATCCCTCCACCTATCCACCCACCCTTCTAGCTGTTTAATCATTTAGCAAATATTTATTGAGCACCTGCTATGGGCCAGGCACTATTCTGAATTCTGGGAATAAACACAGCAGGGAAGAAGGACTGGCCCTACTCAACCCCTCCCCAGTCTCCACGGCATCTGGGAAAGTCAGGGGCCTCATGTTCCCCACTGGGCCCAAGTCCTGCTCATATTCTCACCTCCCGCCTCCAGTGGGCGCTGCTGAGTTAATGGCCTGCACCATGTCCGTGGTGAGGGCATCCAGGAGGCTGGTGATAAATTCCATTTTCTTTCCTTCCGGACAGCCTGAAAAATACGGTGAGGTTTGAAGGCTGACGCCAGGTAAATAATCAAGTAAACAGTTTCCTCGGCGACCACCATTTCCCAAACCTCTCCAAGTCCTTCTTGTCCAGCCAAATCCATTTTGGGAATCGTTTACTGCTCAGATGACTCTCACAAACCTCCACAGTTCCTCTACCTGCAGCCCACAAAGGACCGTCAGACAACATGGATAGTAAGGCTTTCAATTTGCTTTCATCCCACAAATTTTTGATGTGTGTCAACTCGGGCACAAACTTTTGCTGTGTGCTAACTGTTAGGGATATAACACAGGGTATAGTGTCCTCCTCCTCGTGAAGTTCACAGTCTACTGGGGAACTCGAGCTGGTTCTATTACAGCGTGACCAGCGGTCTCTGCAGGCAAGGACAGGAAACAGCGATCTCTCCAGGAGCTGAAGGCACCAAGGTCAATGTTGACTCAAATAAACCTACCAGTTTACCTATCCAAGAGCCTCCTCCTTTTTCTCGCTTCTCTTCTCATCCAACTTAGATGATAATGATCAAATCTCCCTTATAAACGCTCTCAAATCCTTTGTTTTTCTTCTCCTCCTTTGCTCTATTCCAGCAAGACCCAAAGCACGGATGAACCTTCTCACAGATTTGCTCTTTCCAAGTCGACAGCTCAGTATTGCTAGTGTGCACACCACCACACAAATGGGTGTCCCTGTCAATTCAATGGGCCCCGGACACGCCCTACACAGTCCTCCTTGGTGACTATTTCATTCTCTTTCCTTTGCAAACACTGCAGGTCTCAGTGTACCTTCTGTGCAAATACCTTTTCAGGGAAGCCGCAGACTCTGAAGTAGGCTCTCCCTGCCCTTCTCACAGCACCGTGCTCTTTCCTTTCAGAGTTCCTGTCGCTGCTATTTGTATGTCTGTATTCATTTATTTGTACACTCTCTGTCTCCTCCACTATGGAAACCTCATGTCAATTTTTTTTTGTTGTTAATCCTCACCTGAGGAAATTTTTCCATTGAGAGTGGAAGGGAGGGAGAGAGAGAGAGAAAGAAACATCAATGTGAGAGAGACACATGCTTTCATGCTTTGGTTGCCTCCTACAGGTGCTCCAACTGGAGCTGGGGGTTGAACCCTCAACCCAGGTATGTCCCCTTGACTGGAAATTGAACCCAAGACCCTTTGGTGTGTGGGCTGATGCTCTAACCACTGAGAAACACTGGCCAGGGCCCATGTGTCACTTTTGATCATGCAATAATACTCAGTGCCAGGCACACGGAGAATCCCAATTCAGGTTTGCTGAGGAGATGGCTAGAAGGAACTACCCCGGCCCCCACAACTCCATTCTTGTAACAGGGTGATTTCTACACACCTCACTTGGAAACCCCACACCTTCAAGAGCCTCTGTTGCCAGTTCTCACACTGGAGTCCTGATGGGGAATGAGGAATAGGGACGGGGAATTGGAAGGGGGGCCCAGCTCCCACAATCACGGGTCCCAGTTTATGCTGATTTTAACGAGTGTTTCAAGCCACCAATCTGTAATAATCTTCTCGTAACTCATTAGCAGAGTACTCTATGAATAAGGGGGAAACCAGCACAGAAGCCATGTAGAGGTCCTGGGCCCCCCATCTGCATGTCTTGTGTCAGAGGCCAGTGATAATCCTGGGCCACCAGGGATCATCGCAAATGCACTTGGCAGGGCAGGCGACAGGCAGTGCCCACATCCCCCAGGACAGCCCCTCCCTGTAAGCTGTCTGCTCTTCACAGTCCTGTGGAAAAGGGTTCGCAGCACCCAGAACGCGGCCCCGGTCACCACAGGACAGAGAGAGAATGATAGGATTGCAGGGACAGATTGTAACCCAGTGATCACATGTTGAAGATAAAAAGGTCAGGGCAAGGAGGAGAGACAATGTGCTCAGGGGCACAGGACTAAGTAGGGACAAGTCCCGGACTGGATGCAGACCCCACAGCTCCTGGCTCCGTGCTCCCAGATGACCCTGCCCAGCACGCCTGCTCCATCTCACAGACAGGACACAGACCTCAGGAGGGAGCACTTTGCACGATGAGGAGGGGGTACAGAAAACGGTGAGGTGCCAGCAAGGGGCAGCGTCATCTCCCACCTGGCAGCTCCCTGTCCTTGAAGGGGTCATCCACTTCCGTGCTCTTGGCCCTGGCGTCACTCTCACAACTGGGCATCACGTAGCTGGGGAGAGAGAGATGATGCGTGAGGAGGGGACTTCAGCCACTACTACAGCAATGAGCTGTGTTGTCATGAAGCCTGGAGCTCCCAGGGCCGGCAGGGAAGTACCCCCTGCCCCGGCCAGCAGCCTCACTGAGCAACCCAGCGCAATGTTCCCACTGAGACGTGTCCTTCAATCGTTTAAGCATAGAGATGGCACCGTGTGTCTGTACACGGGATCTTGTTTGATCCATAGGACCTAGGGACTCAGGCAGGGAAATAGCCTTCTCATCGGTGAACTGGGGTTCAGAGAGGCTACCTACTTTTCCCAGATCGCCCGGCATCCAGGACCCAGATCTCTCTGTCAGAACCTCATCTGCCCATGAAGGGAGGCGCTGCTCTCCCAGTGCCTTGATTCCCCCAACCCAGGGCAGTGAAGCTGGGAGGGGCCGGGGGCCAGCCCCAGGATCCACCCGGGGGGACAGGACAGGCTTGGGGGACTTACCGTGTGGAGGTCCCAGGCAGCGGGCGCCCGTGTCACAGCACACACCAGCAGTAGCCCG
>NW_005876878.1:0-9323 GCF_000147115.1 Myotis lucifugus | reverse complement strand
TAGTAAATTTGATTACAAAAAAATATAAACTTTCTACATGGTAAAAAAAAAAAAAGCATAAGAAAGAAACAGATAATAAACTGAGAAAAAGATTTGCAGCTCTCATTAGATAAAGGGCAAATTTCCCTAAATAGTTCCTGCAAATTAATAAGCAAAAGACCAGCAATCCAATAATAAAATGGGCCAAGGATATAAAAAATGTGTACAGAGCCCAGCCAGTGTGGCTCAGTTGGCTGAGCATTGTCCCATGCACCAAGAGGTGGCTGGTTCGATTCCTGGTCAGGGTACATGTCTGGGTTTTGAGCTCAATCTCCAGTAGGGGACATGCAGAAGACAGCTGATCGATGTTTTTATCTCACTGATGTTTCTATCTCATTCTCTCCCTCTCCCATCCTCTCTTAAAAAAAAAAATCAATCAAAACATATTTTAAAAATGCATACAGGAAAGGTATACCTTTGGCTCTTAAATATGTGAAAAGATGCTCATCATCATTAATAAAAAGAGAAATGCAAATTAAAACAACACTGAAATACACTTTTTAAGATCAGATTAAAACAAATGCTAACATTGTTGCTAGGCACGTGGGAAATATAATCTCACACATCCCTGGTGGAAAGGTAAACTGGCACAACCTCTACAGAGGCTGATTTGGCTACATCTATCCGAATTACAAGCACACCTTCCCTTTGACCCAGAGACACCACTTGCAGCTTGTAACATAAGCTCTACCTCCACTTGAGCAAAACAACACAATGTTTTAGTACAAGGTTACTCATTACAGTACTATTTGACTAGTAGGAGGTGGGGAACCACCTCGAAGTCCATTAGCAAGGACTTATGAAACAAATCATGACATGGAAACATACAGTTCTATGCAGCCACAAAGAACAATGACGTCATGGACTGGCAATGGAAGTCAAATACACAAGGAAAATTTTCAAAGGTAACAAGATACCATACATAACTTCCAAACTATTACGGTGGATGGGGAAACTTAGGAGAAGTCGTGTGGAACGCTAGCTTTCTGCCTGAGAAAGTCTCACAGACAGGACTACGGAGACAGAACCACCACTGCCACATAGGATGGTGGACTGGGTGCTGACACAGAAAGGACAGTGGTGGAAAAACGGGGAGTTCCAGACAATCCCGCTGAGCTGAGTGAATGGCGTGTCCAGGGCCCATCTTAGTCTGGACGGGGTAGGATGCTTACGTAAGACGTCACTGCTGGGGGAAGTGGATGACGCCTGCAGGAGCCTGGCCGCTGCTCTGCGGAACTAGCCCCGAACGCCCACCTCAGACTACTGGTTAGGTGAACACATTAGAGGCCTGTTTCCACGGCACTGCACACAGCTGAACACAGTCCTCAGTGAGCAGGACAGGAGGACCCTTAGCTAAGGAGAGTGGGACTGTGGGGAGGGGCTGCTGACAACACTGGCCAAGGACCTTGGCGATCACCGAGGGCAGCCTGTGACTGCGAGGAATGTACTGAACTCTCTAAAGAAATTAGCTTTTGTCCAAATCACAAGGACCAGAGACAATGATTCTTTGTGCTTCACGGAACTGAAACGTCTGGAAGTAGAGGGGCAGGGGCAGGTGAGGGAGAGGCCATGGCTGAAGGGCTGCAGGAGGTTTGAGTAGCATCAAGAGGATGAGCAGCTCAGTGACAGAGGGTCAGACAATGTGACGTCTACGAGCCATGAGGTCAGTAGTGGCACTGACACAGGGGGAAATGCACACCAGTGGTGATGAGAGCCAGTGAGTGGGGGACATGAAGATTTGGGGGTTCCCCTTGGCAGGTAGAAACAGAGGAGCAAAAATTGCAACAGTGCCTTGTATAGACACTTGACAAAATATTTTCTCACACATTGCCTCATGCCCTCTGAGTGACCTTGGGAGATGGGAGCAGAGTTCATTGTCGTGCCTGAATCCTGGAGGGCGGGGGAGGCACCTGCTGGGTACACGATCAACAGGCCCTGCTCAGTCCTCCAAGCCCCATAAGGAGAGCCTTGTGTGCTCCCTGGGCACATGAGGGAAGTGAAAACACCCAGGCCCGCAGAGCCTGACAGGGTGTCCCTGCAACACACCAGAGGATGACGTCGACGACCATGGGGTTTCGGACACAATGGAGTGGCAGCCTGGCTAGGCCTTGGGGAGCTGTGTGCCCGATACCCCTGAGCCTCAGCTTCCGCTTCCCCACTAGCTGGCTGGTTAGGTCCCCATGCTCAGGGCTACTGTTCTCAGAGTCTGGGTGCACATGGTGGCCTCTTGGGATCAGATGTGGTTCTGGGCCATGGCTGGAGTTTTGGATTCGGGCCAGGGTTCCTGGATTCCAGCCTGGAGCGTCTCTCTGGCTGTGACCTCTTCAGGACACCAGCTGAAGGGGGAGGGGAACCGCAGTCTAGTTGCTCCAGAACCCACACACGTCCCTCGGGCTGTTTCTATTTAGATGCAACCACAGTACTGCACCCATCCCTGCATGTTGCCAGAAGCCAGCCACCAGCACCACGGCTGCCCCACACCCACCACTGTTCTCAGCCTGTCTGGCCAGGAGCTACTTTGACACCCCCTCCCCCCTGTGCCCAGGCCCACAGGCTGGATTTTCCCAGGTAGCTGCCACTCACCACTGTCCTTGCAATGAATCCTATTCTCCTCTTCCCTCCTCAGGCCTGGCACTAAAAATAGCACACCCAGCACTAGGTTTAACTTTTAACACTTGGAGTGCGGGTGAATTTCCCGCCAAAATATAAGATGGCTCTGTCTTTTGGTTTTGTTCCATCCACCAAAAGGGTGGATTACAAACAAATATTTGGTAATACGCAATTACAATCGGCCCGAGTTTACACGTTTCCCGCACTCCACCGCAAATCTATATGAACCGAGTTAAGTGCTGCACTGAGAAATTCTGGTCTTCGCTGTGGCCCCCCACCCCCTCCTTGCCCCCCTCCCCGCACTGTGCCAGAGCCAGGAACTCTGGTCAGGGCAGAGCTTCACCCCTTAGGAGTTGGTGCTGACCTCAGACAGGATAAGGGCTGCAGCCGGAGTGAGGAGGCCTGCTCTGCTGCCCCTTGGAGACAAAAAGTAGTATCTAGCAAAAGAATTTTTGCCAAACAAATGCCTGGACTGCTCTGACCCTGGCGCGTGCACACACACACACACACACCTGCAGCACACATGTGGCCCCAGTGTTCCCATTCCAAGACCCTTTGTCCCAAGAAGAAACTCAGGCCTTTGGGGAGCTAAGCGGGGGGAGGGGGCATAACTCCATTCAGTTCCCATGGGCAGATAAGGTTAGGAGCTTACCCCAAGTGATCCAGAGCTCTAGAGAGGTCTGGTCTAGGGCCCGAGCAACGAAGCCACCTAGAGCCTTCCTCTTTCCAAGTGTAGTCGTCCTCAGGAAGTAGAGCCTTCCTGACGCCCGCACTGGCAGGCTGTACTTCTGAGCGGGCTCAGTGAGCGTGCGGGCCCCCTCACCAGGTGGCACAGCCACAGAGGCCTCGCTGGTCACCAGACCCCAAGCATGGTCACAGCTGCAGAGCCTCGGGCTCCCCACCTCCACCACCATGGTCCTTCCATTCTCCAGGGCTTACTACACACCAGGTCGTTGTGTACAAACACATCTCATCCTCACAACGACCCCGAGTCAGGTACTATTCCTATCCCCATTTAACCGATGAGGAGACCGTGAACAGAGGGCAAGTAACTGGCTCAGGTCACACATTAACGGAAGGAGCAGGATTTGAGCCCAGGCAGGTTGGCTCAAGTCCCAATCACTGTGCTGTACTCGGTCGTGGTGCTGGGTGAGACTGGACCAGAAGCTGGTATGTCCCTGCCTAGCTGGGGCCCCGAGGTCTGGAAGCTGCTCTTAGACTCAGTCTGGAGCCATCACCCCTGAAACCTCTGTCTAGCCGCCAGTTGCTATTTCTGTCAAGAACACCCCAATCAAAGCCTTGGACACTCCCTGCCAGAAGACAACCGCTGTGCGCTGAAGACAGCACAGGCGCTGGTCCTGGCTCCTTCTCCAGCCCAGCCCACGCGCCCATGTTCCCACATCACTCCCTGAACACGGGGCTCAGCCTGGAATGCTGCCCCTCTGCCAGCCAGGCCTGCTCCTTCAGGTCCACCTGCACCTCCTCCTCCAGGAAGCTCTCCTTGACCGGCTCCATTCTGTTCCTTCTTGCTGCAACCCTGGCCCAGGTCCTCCAGCTCTGCAATTACTGTACCAAACTGCCAGTCTGTTCACTGGTCTGGGCTCACCACGTTATCAGTCTCCCAGGCAGTGCCCTCTATCTTTCCAAGGTAGGACCCAGCACCCGGCACGGTGCTCGGCATTTAGTGGGTGTTCAACATACACTTGTTGAATGAATATACAGACTAAAAGCATAACCACTGTCACACTGTTCTCCGCACAGCATTTGCCACTGTACTGATTCTCATGTATTACTGCCTTTGAGATGCAATAATTCACAGAAGTTAATTCCACTGACTTCTGCGTGAGGCCTGGGTTCAAACCCTGCCTCTGCACCCCCTTCCCCCTCCCTCCCCGAGTTCAGGTGAAGACACCAACCCCTCCGAGTTTCTCAGCCCTAAAACTGGAATACCACCTAACCTGAGCAGCTGTCCTAAGGATTAAACTGCTCACTAGTGCTGGCATACAGTAAGTGTCCAACAAAGAGGGACTGTGGCTGCTGCTGTTACTGTCACTGTTGGCTCATTCTAGGGACTATGTGGAGCAAGTGGTAGCCAAGTCCAGAGCTGTACCAGCCTACTGGAATGCCAGGGACATAAACACACAATTTCCCAGCTCCTTCCTTACAACCCACTGTGGGAACAGGGAACTGACAGGGAGCTCCCGACTCCAGCCCAGGCTTCACTGTTCAGAGAGATGAATCCAAACCCTCCTCCACTTCTCCCTGCTCCGTCCCCCACCGTACAGTGGACCCGGTTGCTGTATTTCCTCTCCCCATCTCCCCCCACACACCCCATAGCGGGACAAGGGTCAGCAGCCCTAGCCCCATGTCTCAGGACCAGCCGTAAGGGAGGCCATGAGAGAACGGGCCTGGTTCATTCTCTCCCAAGCTTTCCAGTCTGGGTACTGACCCAATGCCCTGGTTTCCCTGAAGAGCAATTCCAGGGTGCTCTCTCCCCCATCTGCCAATCCGGGCATCCCACTCCCCTCAGGGCACACAAGGGGCCTGTGTGGCTTTCTGGCTGGAATGGATCCACCCCAGCAGTTCGACCCTAGGTGTGGCCTGGGGCTGGTTTTGTTCAGAGTGCTAGAACCAGAGAAAAGACACCCAGGAGCCACCCTGCCCCTCACCTCTGGGGTTCTTCCAATGCCACCAAGAGTCAGGCCCCAAGGCCCATGGGCCGTGGAGTGGAGTTAAACTAAAATAAAAGGAAAAGCTGGCCTCAGGGAGCTACTGAGAATGTGCCCGGAGAGAGATCCAGTGGGAAAAAGGCTGTCACCAGGGACCAGCAAGGAGTCCCCAAGGGTGCCCGCAGCCCGAGCAGGGGAGACTCCAGCCAGCAACTCCCCGCCCCGGCCGCCTCTGCCTGTGTCACTGAAGACTGAGGAGAGGCTGAAAACCTACAGCTTTCACAAGAAACACAGCCTCAACATGGTTCTTTTTGCTGAGCGGGAGTTATAGGTGATTCTTATTTTCTTAATTACATTTTTCTGTGTTCTCCAAATTCTTTACAATGAGCATGAGATACTTTCATCACTGGGGGGAAAGGGAGAAATGTTTATAAAGTGTCTTGAACAAAGAAAACTGAGGAATTTGCTGAAAGACATAGAGGAGGTAAAAGGCCTGCCCAGGTCCTAGCCTGGGGGCTTTCGGGAGCTGAGGACCCCTCGCTGCTCCAAGAGGCTGTGCGGGGAGGGCAGCTGTGACAGCACCAGGGGCCACACCAGGGCCCCTTCCAGCCCCTTCTCATCCCAGGACCTCAGGTGCTGTGGCTGCTGATGCCACCGATGCCCCTCCACTCTTCCTCTGGTCCCTGCCAGCCGCTTTCATTCACTCATTCAGCAAATATTTGTTAAGCACCTACCACCATGTGCCAGGCCACATTAGTCAAGAAACCAGCACAAATACACAACTGGGAAGGACGGCCAGGCTGTGGAGGACAGCGCCGAGCGCAGTGGCGGCACTCTCGGAGCACGCCCCTCCAGGATGGGTACTCAGGAAGGTGTTCCTGAGATGCGGCCTTTGACCCAGAGGCAGGTGAGTGGGGTGACAGGGCAACGGGGAAACAGATGGGAAAGGCCCCTCAAAGGGAGGAGGGCATGGACCCTCGGAGGGGTGGGAGCAAGGGCTGTGTGGCTGGCGTGCCAGGAAGGCAGGGAGGCTGGTCTAGTGGAGGCTGGCAATCCCTCGGGCCTCAAAGGGCAAGTGAAGGATAGGGGTTTATCCGAAGAGCAGCAGAGAGCCTAGGAGGGTTCTGAAGACGATGGACAGGTTCAGAGCTGCATTTGAAAAGAATTCCTCCGGCCACTGTGGAGGGCGGACTGGAGATCATTCAGCTGGACTCTGAGCCAGGGTTGCAAAGCTAGTGGGGGCACTGGCGGGAGGGAAAGGCCACCCCCGGATCCCCAGAATATTTTCCCATTGATTTTTAGAGAGTGGAAGGGAGGGGAGAGACACAGAGAGAAAACCATCGATGTGAGAGAGACACATCTTGGCTGCCTCCCGACCGGGGCTGGGGATCGAGCCTGCAACCAAGGTAAGTGCCCTTGATGGAATTGAACCCACAACCCATGCTTTCCAATCAATCATTAGTCTGGGTACTGACTAACCTGTACTGGTTTCTTGACAATTGTGGCCTGGCACATGGTGGTAGGTGCTTAACAATATTTGCTGAATGAGTGAATGAAAGCAGCTGGCAGTCTGCAGGCTGACACTCTAACTACTTAGCCAAACCGGCTGGGCTCTCTCTCTCTTTTTTTGTTGTTGTTAATCCTCACCCAAGGATGTTTTTTTCTGTTGATTTTTACAGAGAGTGGAAAGGAGAGAGGGAGGGAGAGAGAGAGAAAAACATCGATGAGAGACACATTGATTGGCTGCCTCCTGCACATACCCCAACCGGGGCCAAGGATTGAACCTGCAACCCAGGTACATTATGTGCCCTTCAGTAGGATTTAAACCCACAATGCTTTGGTGCTCAGGCCGACATTCTAACCTCTGAACAAAACCAGCCAAGGCAAGCCAATATCATCTCTTGCCTGTATTATTGCAACAGCCTCCGAACTGGCTTCACCCTCCACCCTCCCCACCACAGTCAGAGTGATCCTTTTAAGTCAGATTCTGCCCCTTCTGTGATCAAATCCCTCCAGGAGCTTCCTGCCCATCTTTACACTGACCTGCCAGGCCTTCCCTCTCCCCTCCTGGTATACTCGGCCAGGCTGCTCTTGAACGATGCAGGTGCATTTGCCTCAGGGGCTTTGCAATTGTTTCCTCCAGCTGAAAATGTCCTACCTATTTACATGGCTGGCTGCCTCACCTCCTCAGGGTTTTGCTTAAACATGACAGTCAACCTGATCACAGGATTTAAAGTCAACCCAGCCCTCTCTCGGGCACTTCCATTTCCCTTCTCTGCTTCAGTTTTCTCTGTAGCTCTTACCACTATCTGGAATAGTATGCACGCATGCATGTATACATATGTATATGCACACATGTATAAAACATACGTGTGTGTATGTGTGTGTATACATATATATGAATTTTTAAAACTAATTTGTTTACTATTTCTGTCTCCCCAAAAGGATATAAACCCCACCAGGCAGAGATTTTCATGTTAGATTCATACTGATCCTCAAGACAGAGGACAACTGGCAGACAGTAAATTTGCTGGACAAATGAATAATTTTTATAACTGGAAAAAAGATTTCCATTCATGGACCTGCCCCATAGAGATCACCTGTCCTCAGGTTTCAGTTGTCCAGGGCGCCCAGCTGCTCTCAGCCCATCCCAGTCAGACAAGGGGCTCATCGGGATGACAGTTAATAGGCAGAGCCGTGAGCAGGGGGCGCAGGAGTCCAGGCAGTGGCTCCCCGGCCGCCTGCCAGGGGAGCTGGGGGAGGTAGCTCATTTGTCTTGGCTTCCTTTCCCCCTGGGAGGGGTGCTGGCTGCTTCTGCCCCGCTTTGACTCTGCAGTTGCTTACTGAGCAGACCCCAAGAGCAGTGCGAGCAGTGTGCAGGAGGGGCTCGGGTCACTCACAGGACGTGGCTCTGCAGGGCAGGGGTGGGGGTTGGCAGCTAATCCTCGAGAGCCTTTAATGTTTACACTCCAGTCAGGGAGGAAGATAAGACCAGCACCTGCACGACTGTGACTGCGGGGAAAGGCTGTACACAAACAGGGGAAGGGAGGAGGGAGGCCGAGTCCTGAGGAGGAGGAAATGGCCTCTGCTGGAGGCCTCAAAGGTTCAAGGCCAAGGAGAGCTGGGTCATCCAGAAATGACCTTACAAGTAAAATATGCTCATTAGAGAAAAAAGGGTTCAGAGAAAAAAATAAAATCAGGAAGTGGTTTTATTTTATATACAGACTAAGGGGTAGGAAGGGGGAAATGCAGGCTCCTAGCCCCGGAGAGGTGGTGGCAGGTCTAGAGCAGGCTGGGGAAGCAGGTCACAGCCACACACACACAGAGGCTCCCATGACTCTTTTTACGTGGGGCCTACTCCAATTCTGCTTGAACCAAACAGCACACAGCGTTCTGTGTGCCAGGCATGACTGTAAGCTCCTCACATAGCCATCACAAGTGAGGAGCAGGTACTAGTATCACCTCCATTTTCAGAGGACAAAACCAGAGCAAGGAAGAGGGAAGTAAGTTGCATGACCGCTGGAGCCTGGATGCAGAGCCAGGAGCTGTCTGCCTTCAGGGTGGAGGAGCTCCATGCTACGGCCTCTCACTTCCATTCCTGAACCCCTAATGCTACAAAGTGTCCGTATCCTGGAGAGTGGACCCTTCCTAGTCCCGTCCTCCCTGACCTCTGGGCACCCAGGCTCAGCCTGCACCACCTTCCTCCCAAAGCCACCCCCCCAGGTGAAACCTCTGTTACTGCAGCATGTGTCATTGGACAGGTTCCCGACCACTCCTCTCCCTCAGTCTATCACTCACTCTTCATGTGTGGCCTCTAGAACCCCAATAACCAAGATGAAGCGGAAGTGTCGGAATGGCAATACTTTAAATCCAAAAAGCCTATCTCCTATCTTTTCTCCTACGTCACTGAGAGGCCAAAGTGTCACCTAGGCGCCATCTGTTTAACCCTTGGATAAGACGATTCAGCAGATCAGAGCCCCTGCCCAGGCTCTGCTGCAGTCCAGG
>NW_005876877.1:0-9324 GCF_000147115.1 Myotis lucifugus | reverse complement strand
GGCGTTTCTTATCTCCATTCCAGGGAGTAAAGATTATGTAGCTTAACTACCCGCCTGGCACTTAATTAAGGGGTTGTATCCCCTCCCTAACCTCAGGGAAAGATCCCCACCTGGGGAAACAACCTTTCTCGGAGAGGTGACCTTGGTTAAAACACATGGCGCTAAAGAGAGCAAACATATTAAGAACAATATGCTATATATGCCAGGTCCCTTGAAACATATGCTGTGCAGATGTTTCTTTCCTGCAGCGACTGTGTCAAGCAGCAAGGATGGACCGGCTCCCGGCAAGTGAGGAGTGAATGTGAAGGCCTGGCACATGACAGTACACTGCTGCAGACTTTATGAACACTGTACACTTAAGCCACACTAAATTTATAAAAATTATTTTTCTTTAATAATAAATTAATCTATCTGTAATACTATCAATAATCCTATAAAGAGCCTAATATGCTAAGTGTCTGGTCGTCAGGTCATCCGTTCCACCAATCAAAGTGTAATATGCTAATGTTATGGTAAGGCTGCTCAACTGCTCGGTATGATGTGCACTGACCATCAGGGGGCAATCAAACAGTTGACCAGTCTCTATGACATGCACTGACCACCATGGGGTATATGCTCCAATGGGTAGGTTAGCTTGCTGCTGGGATCCAGCCAATCAGAACTGAGAGACAAGGGCCAGACACGCCCTGGAGCCCAATAAGGGTCCCTCCCTGGCTGGTCAACCTCCCGCATCCCTTCCCGGTCCCAATCGTGCACTGGTGGGATCCTTCGACCTAGCCTGCACCCTCTAGCAATCTGGGTTGAGGGACCTTCCCCCCGAGTGCATGAGTTTCGTGCACTGGGCCTCTAGTAAAAATATATTTAAAAATAATGATTAATCTTAGCTTATTGTACTGTTTTTAATTTATAATCTTTTTTATGTTTAAAAGCTTGTAAGCTAAAAATACACTATGAACATTCCTCCGTATTAATGAAAAGCTTTTGGTGTTGTTTGGTTTTTAAATTTTATTAAATATATTGGGGTGACATTTGTTAATAAAATTATATGGGCTTCAAATGTACAATTCTATGATACATCATATGTATATTTCATTGTGTGTTCACTATCCAAAAACAAGTCTCCTTCTGTCACCATATATTTGAATACCTTTACCCTCTTCTTACCTCCGTACCACCATTTTCCTCTGATAACCACCATGTTGTTTTCTATGTCTATAATTTTTGTTTGTTTGTCTTGTTTGTTCTTTTGTTGCTTTAAATTTTATATTTCACACATGAGTGAAATCATATGGTTTTTTGCTTTTTTCATCTGACTTATTTCTCTGAGCATGTTCATGTGAAGATCTTTCCATTTTGTCACAGCAAATGGCAGTATTTCACCTTGTCTGATGGCTAAGTAGTATTTCATTGTACATACATACATCTATTTAAAAAATTCATTCAGCTTTATTAACAAAAATATATTCAGTTCACACATAGTCTAGTAAATAAAGCATTGCAAACCATGTTTGACTATTTCTTAAAATACACATTACAAGCATTCAAGCATTCCTGTTCTCCTGATACAATGATCTGTGAGCAGTGCTTTTCTATGATTTTTAAGACTATGGTGCATTATTTGGTAAACATGGATGTACAATAATTTTATGCATTTAGGGATGAGTTGTCCATACTTTCTAAGATATTTCTAAAGATTTTGTTATTCTAACCAAATCAGACAATATTCATGACTTCTGTCTGTAACTACTATGAAGATACATCAGGATTTTAATGAACTGCAACCTTATTTTTCTTAAAATGTAAAATGTTTCTCTGTCTTACATTAATGCAAGGAACAATGCTCTGAATATCTACCTCATGGTGACTTACATTACCAACGTAAGTCAACCACAAACAGCATATCCATTTATTTTTTCTTCAGAGGTTGCATATCACATTGCCCTCAATCTTCAAGGGAATAGATGTGAGTGAATCCCTCCAACCCCCAATATGCAAGGGCTCTCAGGTCTCTGAGGCAGCAACAATCAACCCCGTGATTTCACAAATGCACTAGGGATAAAGATGTAGCATCAAGCGATTTCATAGTAAAATCACATTAATATTTTCTTTTATAATAATTCCAAATAGCATCAATATAAAAAGGATACATTCTAAGTAATTACACCTGTCCACACAACTGTCTTTCTAATACTTTGAAGCATACTAAAAATTATCTAAGTTTTAAAACTTTGGATTATTCTCTAAGTATTCTAATTTAGCATAATATCTGAAAAGTGTTTTTGTTTTTAATGTGAATTCTCCAACATTTCAGATTTTATTTTCAATCAAATATTTCTCCACATTTTTTAAAAAAACACCTTTAAAGTCACTTCACAGCAAGAATTCTATAAGGTTTTTCAAAGTATATATTTTGGACAAAGATCTTTTCTTATGTATTATTAGTGTAGAATTTTGCCTCAATATGCATTCTCTGATACTGAGTGAGGCTATCGGTCCAGATATAGGGTTTCCCATATTCTTTACACTTATAAGGTTTCCCTCCATTATGAATATTCATGTGTCTAGTAAATTGTGAATGGTGAATAAAGGCTTTTCCACATTTTCTATATTTGCAAGGCTTTGTTTTTTCTGGTATGAATTCTTCCATGTTGAGTAAGATGTCCATTCTGATTAAAGTCTTTGACACCTTCTTCACATTTGTAAGGCTTCTCTCCGGTATGGGTTTTTTTTTATATTTATTGAGACCGGAAAATTGAGTAAAGACTTTCACACACTGATTACATTTGTAAACATCTTCCCTGGTATGAATACTTTCATAACCACTAAGATTTAAAGATTGGTTCAAAGATTTGTCACATTCACTACATTTGTTTATCTTATCTGCACTATGACTATGATGTATAATAATAGATTTGAGCTTTGACTAAAGACTTCCCACATTTATAATGGTTCTCTGGAAAGTGAGTTCTCAGACATTTATTAGGATTTGACCCTTCAAGTTTTTCCAAGATTCATTGAAATGATTACTTCTCTCTCCATTACACATAGGATGGTAATAACTGATAAAAGAAAGACCATTAACTTCATTTAATGAGGGCTTTAATTCCATTAAACATGTACATTTATTACCAAATAACTATCCTATGACACCCATTGAATCATGACGGTGGTATAAAGACCACCCCAAGTTTATAAAAATTATAGTCTTTGGAATAAGGAGGGCTTTTGTCTCAGTAAAAGAATAAGGAATCCCTTGTTAATAGATTCTCAAATGGATCACCTTTACAATTTCTGTCCTTATTTTTAAATCTCTGGTTTTCAGAATTGTGACTCTTGTTTAATCTGATACTACATTTTAAGTGGTCAAAATGATTATTTGTAGCACAGACTAGATGGCTTTTCAGATTTTCAAAATTTCCTTTAAGAGAATATGTGTGTTTTAAAAATATTGTTCTGGGTCTTTGCATTCAGAACACAGTGTTTTGCTAATGAAACTCTTTTACAGGGATAGTTTCTCTAAAATGTTGTGTATCTTTGATCTCGTTTGGCAACAAGGATTTTATTAATAGTAATTCTCCCAGCATGGCTATGTCCATCATAGGATCTTTCTGCCCTTCACAATTCCACTCAATTCCAAGTCTCTCATTAAGTATACATTCTCAGGCCACAGCTTTCATATCTTACCAGTAGCATTTTGTGCGATGAATCTTCTATGACTGCCATTGGCAATAAGCCCTGTTCTCACACCTTTGTTTCATTCCCACTAACTTGTTGTGTTATTTGTTTGTTTTGTTTTGCTATATTCAATTTACTCTCCAGAGTTCAGGGTTCTTTCCCTTGCTCCAAAATCCTATCTAATAATAGACAAACATGGTAATTAACCGTACTTTCGCTACGCCTCCCATTGGCTAATCAGCGTGATATGAAAATTAACCACTAACAAAGATGGCGGTTAATTTGCATATACCAGCTGGGAGCAAAGACTGAAGACAACATGGAAGTGAAGCCCTACAGAAGCAAGCTAAGTAGAGGCGGCGGAGACAGGAATGAAGCCAAGGCTGGGGATGCGGGAGGTGGGAGGGGGAACCCAGCTGCAGTGGCTGGGAGGGGGAGGGGAAACCCAGCCTCAGCGGCTTGGAGCGGGAGGGGAAACCCAGCCACAGTGGCTGGGAGCAGGAGCGAAGCCCCCCTAAACGGGTTTCACTCCCTTCTCTGCTTTGCTCCAGTCTTAGAAAGCCCTATTCTTGCAGGAATCTTCCTGCAACGGGCCTCTAGTGGAGATAATAATCAGATCTGGAAGAGAAATTCCCAGGAAGAGCAGGTTTCTGTAGCTCTCCAGGATCACATCTCTGTACAAGGCCCTCTGAGCTGTGTCCAGTCCATTTTATTCTTCCTGAGAGAATTCTATGACCCCATTCTTAAAAAATATATACATGTATTTATTGATTTTTAGAGAGAGAGGGAAGGAGAAGGATAGAGAGATAGAAATATAGCTGAGAGAGAAACAGTGATCAGCTGTCTCCTGCATACCCACTACCCAGTCCTGTTCCCTGACCATGAATATAACTAGAAATCTCTCAGTGATTGAGGTGATGCTCAACCACTGAGTCACAATGGCCTAGCTATGATCACATTCTTGATTATCACTCATCCATGAGAAAGAGTCATTGTTGAACACCCTTTGCTTTTTCTTTCTCTTCATTCTGGAGAAATGTCTGTGAAAGTCAGAGCCCAGGGACAAAGGCTCACTAAAAGGCCAATATTTAATTGGAAGATTATAGAATGTTCTTTCATTATAGGAGAAAAAAAAATGTTCCTTATCGTCCCCATTGCTAGTGGGAGGGGAGTTCTTGGGGTACTGCAGGAAGAGCATTTCTGAAGGCCCCCATGGAGGATGAGATAAGATAAAGCTTATTTTTTGTGGAATGATACCCCTGAGATTCAAAAGTCCCATTTCCCTTAATTCAATGATAAAAGAAATATCGCTGGGGTTTCAGTAACTCTAAAATCAGAGCCTGTGTCCAGAGCTTCCTTCATATGTTGAAGCTGGGCCCATTCAGCATCAGGCTAGTTACATTAGTCCATGTGTGTGGGGTTCACATGGCCATGTGCCATGTGAGCAGAACCAGAGAAGCGGGATAAAAAGAGCCCCACAAGCCCAGAGTCACACGAGTTCCAAGAGAGCCAGAGAGTTAACTCCTTTGATTAGGGGGCTATGTGTCCCAAATCCTCATGCCTTTGCAGGGCCATTCTCATTCTGGCAAATTATCTCTGTCCCCAGGTATAATTGATAGCAAGCACATTCCAGGTGTCACCCCCGCTTTACTAGGCATGGGTCTATCTTCCCTTTGTCCAGTCCCCTCCCCACAATGTTTTACAGGGAACATGCCTATAATGTCTGGCCTTTTCTCTGTTCCTTTCCTATTATTAGTAACTTGCTAATTACAACAGTATCACTCTGGCTTCCTCACACGGTACCGCCCCACCAACAGAGGATCCAGGATAATAACAGTGAATTATAGTTGAAAGGGTCTAAGACTCGGGCTCACTCCAGAGAAGGAGCTCTTACAAAAACACAACATCAAAAGGGGAAAGAAAAATAAGGACACTAGAGGACGTAGAAGCCTCTGGCATGTATAGCTACAGAAAACATTAAACACAGCTCAAGTCCTAGAGATAATAACATAAACCCTCACACTGAAGGCCTGTTTATCTCCATTCCTACTGTGACACAGCATGTCCAGCTTTTCTCAAAAGGCAAAAGTGCTAGGAGCAGAAATAGAATAGTGGAGACTGGCTATAATTATAAGAAATATTAATCATGCTCTGGGAACTATTAGTTAGGCTCTGTTACTCTAATTGTTCTGTTCTGATTAGAGAAAGCACATTCTAACCTGGCTGGGAGTTGAATGCCCCGGGACATGGGAGTTAAATTAACCTCCTTTCTCAGGAACTGCCTGTCATCATGTAAAGATGAACAACATTGTTGCTGAAACAATCTGGTCCTAGAGGTGCCTTTCCATTGTGACCCCCACCCCCAATCCGTATCCCTGCAACCATTATACCTGTCTGCTTTCCCTTGTCTGTAATTCCCACTTTCCCATGTAACCTTTATCCTTCTACCCAATGTAAGCAGCTGCCTTATGGGGGTGGGATAGAGCAGATCTTTGTGGATGACCTGCTGCTCTCCCATTCTGCCAGCATTACTGGAATAAACACTCATGTATGATTCAACCCTGTTTCTGCTTAACTGTCTCATGTCAACTAGAGGTCCAGTTTCATTTTCTGGCAACTCTGGGGGAGTGACTCCTCTGGGGTGAGTAGCAGGAATCCCATTTTCTGCTTGCACTTTGGGTTCCTGGGGCTGAGGCCTGGACTCTTTTAATCACAGCAGCCAGGAAATTTCCTGTTTTGAGTCCCAGCTACAGCCTCAGTCATCCCAGTCATCTCACCTAAAACCTAAGTTGAATTGAATGTTCTAAAATTCTGTAATGAAGGGGCATCTGTTGTATGTTTCTTCCCCATCTGATGTGAGCCTGATGAGCTCCTGGTTGCCAGTGGCTTCTCAAGGTCCTTGCCTGGTCTCTGCATCCAATCCTAATGAGCTTAGGATGGAGAATTGGCCGTGCAAACCAAGGGCATTCTTTGAAGTATATCTAGAGAATTCTAAAATAACTAGAGGCAAAAAAAATAAATAAATAACTAGATGCTTAGTGCACAAAATTTGTGCACGGGTAAGATCCCTAGACCTGGCCTGTGATCAGGGCCATCTTCCCCAGCTGCCCACAGTGGCCCTGCCCCTGCCGCCATCCACCACCAGTTCCCCATTGGCCATTGGGTGATCTGAGCCTGCTGGTCAGGGGAGGGAAGGAGAGGTTGGCTGTTCCGCCCACTTGCCAGCCCCGCCCTCACCCCAGGTTTCCCTCTGTGTGTGGGGGCAACTTGTGGGGTGGGGGCCTTGGCCTGGCACCACCTGTGTCACCCGCCACCCACCCCCAGTTCCCTGTTCACCATTGGGCGATCAGACCCCGCAGTTCAGGGAAAGGGACCGAGAGGTGATCAGTGTGCCTCATAGTGACTGGTCGAGTGGTCATTCTGGTCATTCTGCTGTTAGGGTCAATTTACATATTACCCTTCTATTATAAAGGATGGTGCAGTTAGCTTGAGGTACAATATTTTCTGCCAGGCTAAACTTTCCATCTCATATTCCCACATTTTATTATTAACTAACATAAACTTTACTTTTTCTTTCAGATCTTTAATGGGGATTTCAAGACACAAATGTGTGGTAGGTCACACATATATTAGGGAAATTTATACCGAATTATCTGGAGACATAGTAAAAACTTTTTTTTAAATATATATTTATACTTTAAAAGTAATTTAGTGCCTGGGGAGAACACTTCTATAACAATATATAAATTGGTTTGCTTTGGGAAATGGTGATCAAGAATCTCATATCCACATGAGAATTCTTTGTAATCTAGATAATTTTCCTTTAGAGTACAGAAAGCATAAATACTATACGGGATCAAGTGTTGATTAATCTGTAATACTTAGAATATTCAACACATAATAGGAAAATTTAATTCACTGCCTAAAAATTTGTAATAAAATAGTTAATCAAACTCTTTCCAAAGTAGGGGCTAAAAAAAAATCATAGATTGTAGAATAGAGTGAAATCCATTTAAAAAATGGAACACTGGTGTGTTCTGTTCAGCTGATGATAAGAGATCTAAATATTGAAACAGAGACTTTTTGTCAGAATAAATCTGTGAGTATATCTTATTTTGAAAGTTGTTTGAATTTTTAAGTGTTTTTGGTAGACTCGAAAAGATGAAAACAATATTTCTCAAAAGTAACCACAATGTTTCCTGTTACATATATTTTATCTCACATTTGTTCTATTTCCACCTTTAACTTTATTTCACCAACCTTTTACATTTTAACATAGGGAAAATGGTGAAGAAGACAAATGAAATATAATGAACGTTTACTATTGAAATCCTTTTTCCTTTTGAAATCTATCTAATATTGACAGTATCTAATACAAAGAAATATACCTGCATTCATAGGCCTGACTTCAAATGGTTTCAATTTGTAAACTTTGTTGTTTTTTATGTTGCAGTGTGTGTTGGGAGATAGTTGGTGTGCACAATTGTTGAAGTTGGACCAAGAAATGATTTGATGTGATAAAATTCTTATTTGGGTGATTTACATATAACTTTCCTACAGTGTTGCCATTATGGTAAGTTGTATAAATGAGAAAAATTTTATAACAGGCAGCTTCACAATTATCTGAATGTGAAAGAAATGTCCAGGGAGAAAGACTACTTTGTTTTCCTCATAAATGTCTATATATTAAACATACATGATGTTGATAATAAAACTCTAATAATTTCCTTTAATGAAGTCATTCATGTACTCTTCATTTTACACTGTTCAGGCTGTTTCCTCTCTAATGAATGAATACCTTCTCTCATTTTTTTATATTCTAAGACCTAACTTTAAATCTAACTTTCCTCCTGTGAACTCACCTAGATATTATTGTAACCAACGTTCATTTATCCTTAAAAGTTTATTTTTATTCCTATACATTCCTTTTTAATGATAACACATGTTTTAAATAAGTTAGAAATAATAATTTTTATATTCTCAAACAGAAAACATTATTTTATCATAAGACCTTAATCATTTTATGTGTTAGAGGATGAGGATACTGAGGAAAGAAATTTTCCTAAGAGATATTGTTAAACTTTTTTATTTTAAAGAAATAAGCTATTATCTGGCCCGTAGTATGTTGTACAAAAATGCTGTACTTTTAAGGAGACAACTTTGGAAATCTTAATGCTGCTGTTGAACTTACTAGCTGTACAAACCTGAACAGCCTGTCTCACTTAATATATGCCTCATGGTGAGACCAGCTATCTATTCATATTTCTTTAACTGTGTGTTTGCCAAACATTTGAATAGTCTTATAAGAAAATATATATGTTTTAAAATTTGTGTCACACTATTTTGTGATTTATTATGTGTTTGAAATTTGCCAAATAATTCTCATCTCTTTTAGGCTATGATGATCTCAAAACTGTTTATGTTTCAGTCTGTATTTTAGACAGAGAACAAAAAGGTAAGTATAAGAAAGGCAAGCAGATGGAGAGAAGTTTCATTGGTAATTAGTTCTGCTTTACAATTTTTACTTACTAATTTACATCTTTTTAGTCTTTTCACTTTTTCCCTCAAATTCACTATCCTAGCTCTCAAAAACCCTTCTTACTTCTCTAGGCTTCCATAAAGCTTTATCTTTGTCCTTATTTTTCTCTT
>NW_005876876.1:0-9329 GCF_000147115.1 Myotis lucifugus | reverse complement strand
ATGACTCTCGGAGCACTGCTCTGTGCCTAAGGCACAACTGGCACCATCGGAGGCTTAGAAAAACCCACTCACTCACCCAGCCCCCTGGGCAGTGGGGCTCAGGAAATGGGCCCAGGTGTCACCCATGCTCCTGCTCTTCACCGCCTCCACAGTGACCACACCAGGCTTGCACCCTGCTGGCCTCGCCCTCAGCAACTGGCTCCCACCCTCAGCAACAGGCTCCGACCCTCAGAAAGTGCTCCTTCTCTCTGGGCTCCAGCCTGCCTCCTGGAGCTTCTGCCTCTGGTCCTTGTTTTGCCCCTGGAACTGCACAGTGAGTTTAATCTCCTCAGTAACAGCAAAATAGACTCACTAAACTCCATTTGAGCGTGCAGTCGCATAGACAGGGTGCAGGACTGCTGTGCCTCAGACGCGTCTCCTTAATTACTAGCACCATGGAAATTGCAGGGATTAGAGACTCGACTGGAGACGGGGACAGATTGTGTCACCAAGAAAGTACTGATGAGCGGAACTTCCGCACGCTAAGGCGGGCTGGGATTTGCATTAAATGAGGAGGCAGGTCCGTGCCCATTAACTCCATGGGGACTGACACTGACCTTCTAGGGCAGTGGTTCTCAACCTGTGGGTTGCGACCCCTTTGGCGGTCGAACGACCCTTTCACAGGGGTCGCCTAAGACCATCCTGCATATCAGATATTTACATTACGATTCATAACAGTAGCATCATTACAGTTATGAAGTAACAACGAAAATAATTTTATGGTTGGGCCACAACATGAGGAACTATATTTAAAGGGCCAGAAGGTTGAGAACCACTGTTCTAGGGTTTGTGTCGGAACCGGGCAAGTGGGGGAGTAGTGGGGGTAGGGGTAGACTGTAGTGATTTGGTAGTAGCCCATCTTTAATAAATTGACTCATTCTGCATCTCAGTGTTCATCTGGACTAACCCCATTTTCTAGGCTAGAGAGCATTCCTCCACCATCCCTTCTCTACTACTGTCCATCCCCAGAAGGGACTTGCCTGCCATCCACACAGCTGGCCCATAGGGACCTGGACCCTAGTACAGGCTTTCTGATGCTGCATCCAGTGACCTTCCCATTAGTCCTGGTGAAAAATGTCTGTGCTACCAGGCTGTCATCAGGTCAACAGAAAATGCCATGTTGTCAAAAGAAGAGTCTGCTTTTCGTGCACCTGTGTGATCCATAAGCAACCACGGGGAGGGCAGGATGGAGCAGGGCCTGGCTCCTCTGAGCTCTAGTCTCACCGCCTGGCACACAGACTGGCGCACTCAGCGCTGCCTCCCATCGTGTACTCACGCCAGGCAGTGTTGATTGATGTCAGCGCCGCTCCCACTACGAGTGGACCTCACAGTCTTATCCAATACTGGAGTTAAATGAAATGAAAGCTATTTGCTATACTCAGTCTTTATAAGCTCCATCAACCAAGAGAAAAAGTGCACAATTTGTGACTTTCTATTTCCCCCCACCTAAAACCCACTATTGAGCATCAACCATGCCATAACTGTGTGAAATGCTAGGGTAGAATTATTGCAAGAATGGCCCCAATTCCCCATCCCTCCCTGTAATGAAGCCTTTTGCAATACAGCTTTGCAGCTTCTTCCGCCAGGTGCAGGAGTTGATTTCCCCACTCCTTGTACCTGGGATGGCCTTGGGACTTCCTTTGCTTGATGGAATAGAATGGAAATGATGGTATGACAGTTCAGAGCCTGGGCCCCAAAGCTCTGCATTCTTCCACCCAATTTCTTGGAATCCTGCTGCTCTCATGGGAACAAGCCTGGGCTAGCCTGCTGGAAGATGAGAGACCCCATGGCTTAATCACCCCCATTACCTCAAATGACAGCCAGAGAACTGGCATTCATCTGAGTAAGGCTATCAAAGACCAACCAGCTCCCGCTGACCTGACCGCCTACCACAGACAGGTGAGCAGGTTCAAGTGGAGTCAGCCAACTCCTGCCCATTCAAAAATACCCCCCAGCTACGTTGCAGGCTCTAGAACGAAATAAGTGCTCATTGTTTTAAGACAATAGGTTTTGTATTCCTCTTTAATGCAGCCACAACTAACATGCACTACCTAACGTATTTCCTTCAATAATTTCATGTGGTAACAATGACCCTCATTTTACAGATGGGAAAGTTGAGGCTCAGAGAAGAGAAGACTTGTTTGAGGCCATCCTGATAGTAATCACAGAGCAAAAATCCAACCCAGGTTTTTCCGACTCCTTTGTCCATGGTTGATGTAGCTGAAGAGCCTCTAATACAGGAGTGACAAGCGGGTTTCATTTCATTTGCCAATGTCAGTTAATTGGCAGTGACTGCCTGTAATGTAGTGTTGAAAAGTCGCTGGGAAAAATAAGAGTACTGTGGTTGATTAGTGATGTCTGCCAGGGTGGGGAATGCAGAAGCAGCAGTGTGAGTGCTGGACATTTGCCATGGAAGTTTTGTGGATACCCAAACCCAAAGTATGAGTGAATTTTGGCGGACGTATCAGGATTTGTCACTGAGGCAGAGCAGGGTGTCTGAGCACCACCTGCTCTTACCTAAGATGACCATATACTCTTGCTTCATATACAGATTCTGGGCGCCCTAGTTGTCAGCCTCGCTGCCTCCGCTATCTGGCCCAGGGTGACATAGTATTGTTCACCTCTTAGGGTTGGTGTTAGGATTAAGAGATAATGAGTGATAAATTAAAGCATTTAATTTCTAGGTAAAAATGATGACATAAGGACATTTGAATCCCACTCCTCTCCCCAAACCAACTTAGGACAATAACAATAAAAAATGGAATGTAGGAGAAGTTGTCCCCCCCACCCCTGAATTTTTATTGAAATCAGAAATGACCACAGACCAAAACCACAAACTCTGAAGTCTCTCTGCCCCAATACTGTGACATCTAGACCAGCACACAGAAGAAACTGTGGCTACATCCAACATTCTGAGTATGTTTTGTGGATAGGAAACCTGAAGCTTTGTGGGAGATGTTCCAAATCTGAAGACTTGATCTAAAAATCCTTGGCTTAGAGCACTGGGACCCAGACACAGTCTCCCTGGAGTCTTGGCTGGGGCCACACTGACCACTGAGTGTCAAACACTGAGCTGTGCTCCCACAACAAAGGAAACCACTGATGTGGTGAGAGAGGCTGAGAGGATAAACCCACATGGAAGCTGTAGTCTGCCCAGGGCCATCCCTCCCCCCTTCCCACACTTCCCTCCCACAAACAGCTGGCCCCATTCAAACTTGAGTTAAGAAGAAACCAACACAGGAACTGTGCATAGATGCCCCAGAAAAAGGAGAAAGAAAACATAAACAAAGGCAGATGAGACATATACACCACAAGAGAAATTGCCCAAAGAAATGGGGAAAACAGTTGTTGGTCCCAATCGCCATCAATTTCAAGTGACACAATGTTTCTTTAAAGAGACTTGAGTAAGAAATATGAGAATTAAAAGAAGTGATTATAAAGTAACAGCCTGTGATGAAAATCAAGCTGGCTGTTCCCAGGAATGAAAAAGAGAGAGAGAAAAAGAAACAGGAGAGATTAAAACCACATTAGAAACATCAATGAATAAAATGAGTGTGATAAACTACAATAAGGAACATTGTGAATAAGCTATAGAAAGCCATACAACATTAAATAGAAAAGAACAGCCTTTTTTGGGGTGAAAGGTTAGAGTGATAAGAGGCTTAAAAGACTGACAGAGGTTATTCAACAAATCAACCTTGTATGGAACAAATGGTATACAATATTAAATTACACAAAAATAAAAATCTGAAAAAGTCATGAATCTGCTGATCCAAATTGCACATGATCACCCAGGAAAAATTGCTGAAGAAATATCAGCTCTAAGACAATCTGAATGAAATGATTGAGCTCCAAAAAGGAAAGATTTATCTGATAAAAAGGTCAAATTACAATGGAGGAAGAAATCAGGTTTGCATGAATATTTCTGTAATAATGATGCACAACAGAGTGGGACGATGTCTACAAAGTTCTGAGGGAAAGAAAATACACTCTGAAAATTTTATACCCAGCTAAGTTGTCTTTCAAGTAAAAAGGCAACACATTCTCCAGTGTGCAGAACTTAGAAAACAACGTTCTGATTCTTTCTGGAAAAATTATTCCATTAAAAAATTTGAAATGAAAAAAGAACAAAGAAAAGGCAAAGATGTGGTTAAAAGTTTTAAAATAAAAAAGAAGAAAGGCAGGCAGGTAGGCAAGAAGGACTGGGGCTGAGAACAGACTATTTAAATGCAAAGCTCACTCTAAATTGCCATGAGAATTGTGCTTCCAAACCAGCATGAAATGTTATAAACCCTGACAAGGTAATAATAATGTTTTAAGGAACAGTGTAACTGTGCTAATTTCCTAAACTTTATTACCAGCGAGTCAATACATTCAGTCTAGAATCAAAACATAAAGTGTTTTATTTTAAAGCATGACCACAACATCTTAAAATTTTACAAGCTTTCTTCTTAACTATAAAAGTATTGTAGGAAAAAACATCTCTTGTGAAACAACATTTATCTGAAGTTAATATTTATTCAGTTTAACCTCAATTAAGGTATTTTTTCTGTTAAATGTAAGTTAAATTATATTTAATATGGTTTTATGAAAAATAGGATGTATAATTTTTTTCTTCATCTATCTTTCCTTCTATCCAAATATGTGCATAGAGAAGTGCTTAGAATAAGATTCACCAAATATTGAACTTATTAATATTATTATTTTTGGTAATATTTAGTATTGCTTGGATGTTTTACACTATACATTTATCTTTAAATTTTTAAAAAAAATCCTCACTGGACGATATATTTTTCATTGATTTTTAGAGAGAGAGTGGAAGGGAGAGAGGAGGAGGGAAGAAATAGAGAGAGAGAGAGAGGGAGAGAGACATCAATTGGCCACCTCTCATACATGCCCCGACCGGGCTGGGGATCAAACCTACAATTAGTCTGCTGGCCGATGCTCTAACCATTGAGCAACCAGCCAGGGTTACATTTGCCATTTTCACAAAATAAGAATTTATTACAATTATTTTGTATCTGACTGATGGTGACATCAGTCAGATCTCAGATTGTGTCTTGCTCAGTGAACTCAAATCTAGTGTTTTGACAGCCTCCCATCAGACCCAGGAGGTAGGGACTTTTATTAAAATGTCCACTTTACAGGCGAGAGACTGAGGTATAGAGAGGTTGAGTCACTGGTCTCAGGTCCTGCTGTTCGGAATGGTAGAGCCAGGCTGTGTAGCTCTATCACCTGCATTCTTAGCCACCCCTCTCAGCCTCTGTCCACTCTCCTCCTACCATCCAGGCCCCTGATAGGTCATATAGTGACAGCAGGAAGATTCCACCCAACAGCTGTGTATGGTCATCGATAGGCATACACCATTAGCTTAGCCACACTCGACCCCTTGAGTCGGGGGGCAGCTGAGCTGTCTGGGGAGATTGAAGATTGAGCATTTGGAGATGGGGTCAAGCCCTCCCTGTGAGGGCTGTGTGACCTTGGGCCAGCCAGTTAACCTCTCTGGGTTGTCCTTTCTTCCTGGACTTTGCTTCCTGCCGGGTGCAAGAGAGAAGTTCAAGGGGATAAGAACACACTTTACAAACCTGAGAGCCGAGAGGGATTAATTGAGGGCCTGTGGGTATCATTGTCACCACGGGGACCTTCCTGTTCTCGAGCAATCCCAGGGCACAGTAAGAAGCTCCTCTCTCCTCCCCTTGCACTGCTTTTCCTGAACTAAATCCCCAGCAGGCGAGCAAGTGAAAGCTATGATTGAGCTGTCTCTATCAATATCCCTCCCACTGTTTGCCGTCCTCCCTGTGGGCTGAGCAAGAGAGATCCACTCCTGCCTCTGGAAGCTCTAAGCCAGGGGTCCTCAAACTTTTTAAACAGGGGGCCAGTTCACTGTCCCTCAGACCGTTGGAGGGCCAGACTATGGTTTTAAAAAAAAACTATGAACAAATTCCTATGCACACTGCACATATTTTATTTTGAAGTAAAAAAACAAAACGGGAACAAATACAATATTTGTATTTGCATGTGGCCCACGGGCCATAGTTTGAGGACCCCTGCTAAGCCTTGCCAGGCCCTCAGGTTCCTTAGAACCCCTGCATGTCAGAGCTGGACCCCAGGATGCCGTCAGGCTCAACCCTTTCACTGTGCAGATGGGGAAACTGAGGTCTGAGAATAAATAGTAACAACAACAGTCATTGTGTGTCAACAATCTCAGTTGCACGTGATGGGAAAAAATCCACACGGAGCTGATTTCAGCACAAAGGGGAGGTATTGGCATAGGTCAGTGATTTTCAACCTTTCACATCTCCTGACACACATAAACTAATTACTAAAACTCTGCGGCACACCAAAAGTGTATTTTTTGCTGATCTGACAAAAAATAGGTATAATAATGATTCATTAACACTGAATGGCTACTGTTATGTTGGCTGTTGTCATTTTTTCACTTGACAATCTAAGGGAAAAGAGGTCAGTGCTCCTGCCTAAATAGTCAGGTATTGCACACTTTAAAAATTCTTACGGCACACCTACTCTGACTTTTCAGTTTTCAGTCGCTGGCATGGATAACTGAAAAGTCAGAGTAGGGCTTCAGGAATGGCTTGATCAAGACCTCAAACAATGTTACTAGCTCCGAGTCTCACTCCCTCTCTGCTCTGGTTCTGCCTCATTGGCTCCGTCCTCAGACCCTGTGTGATGGGAAGATGGCTGCAGTAGCTTTTTTGTCTCTTCAGGTCCAATGTCAGGGGCAGAGAGCATGTGCCTCTGCACCAGCACTCCCAGCCAATGCTGTGTGCACCTTGTTTACTCTTATTGGCCCCCGTGACCATCCCCAGTCAGTAGCTGTGGCTGAGTTATTGTCATACCCTGACTTGTCGGGGCCTGGGGTGAAGCCCCAGGGCTGCAGACTGCGAGTGGAAGAAGGAGGATGCTTTTGATTCCTCCCCAAGTCAAGGTTGTCGTTGACATGAGGACATGGGTTCCGGGGGTCCAGGCACGATGCCCGCTAGAGTCCACATGCTGGATGGAGCACCGATGGCACACAGATGCTGCTCTGAGCACTTGGTACCCATTGTCACAATCTTCCCGGCAAGCTGCCAGGCGCCATCCTCATGAGGAGGAAGAAACATAAGGCAGAACTCGAGGCCACTCACCTGAGGACATGACTAGGAAGGGTTCAGGGTCAGCTCACCACAGTGCATGTTGGGACAGTTACCACAGGGGCAGCTGAGGCTCAACCCAGATGGAGGGCACATGTAGGCAGGACCTGACTTCTTTCCCACTTTGTCCAAAAAAAAAAAAAAAAATCACTGAGCGGGTGAGTTAGGCCAGAGACTGCAAGGCTGGCCCTGCAGCTCCCACTTCCCATTTTCAGCTCCCTTCCTCCCTGGAGGGGGCCATAGGGGCAAAAGGGGGGCGTCTCTAATATTCTCAACAATAAGATAAAAAGAAAAACCCATATAGGAGCAAGGTAGGAGGATCCATCTAGGCTGCGAAACATGTACACGGGAGCCGGTAGAAGAGGCGCGGCCAGGGCGTGGGAGAGCACAGCCCGCACAGAGACCCAGAGCAGAGACCCAGAGCAGTGGGCCAGAGGAGTACACAGCAAGACGGGTACCTGAGCAGGATCCTGCCACGCCCGAGCTGCCCTCATGGCTGGGTGTTGGGATACCTTCAGGTGGGCTGCCAGAAATTCCAGGGTGCTGTGACCCCAAATATTGAGAACCATCTTGATTTTAGCAGTGGTTCTCAACCTTCCTAATGCCGCGACCCTTTAATACAGTTCCTCATGTTGTGGTGACCCCCAATTTCATTGTTACAAATTGAACATAATTAAAGCATAGTGATTAATCACAAAAACAATATGTAATTATATATGTGTTTTCAGACGGTCTTAGGCGACCCCTGTGAAAGGGTCGTTCGACCCCCAAAGAGGTCGCGACCCACAGGTTGAGAACCGATGCTTTAGACTTTAGAGGGTCGGCAGCCACCTTTTGCTCCTCGGCTCTGGGCTGCACGGCCACCTGGCTGGAGGGGACTGGGGTCCTCAAGGGCAAAGTGACCCTGCGAGTGCCCCTCCTGGTGCTGGGCCCTCCTGCCACCACCCGCCTCCCTCGTTTCCTTCTCCACTTGCAGGTCAGGGCTCGGGTTGGGAGGTTAATGGAAACCTGGAAGGGGCTTGGAAGGGAAATTGCTATTATGTTTCCTCTTTCTCTCCTGCTGCGCGGTCCTCTGTCCTCACCCAGACATCAGCCAGCACTCCTGCTCGTAATTTCAAAGTCCTTTAACTTTTCCAGGTCAGAGTTTTATTGCTTTTGGCCAAAGGCCACTTCAAAATTTACACAGCGGAGAGGAGGTACAGCGCGATCTTTAGAACAAGTTCGCGGGTTCAGATGGAGCCCGAGGCCTGATTTAGTGGCTCTGAGATGCCTTTCACCGGAGCTGGCCCAGCAGCTGGCACCCACGCTGCAGATGCGGCCATTGGGCGGTTCCTCTCCCCCAGGTGCGCCCTGATCCCTGAGCGGCTGGCGGTGGCTCCAGGCCTGGGCAGAGGGGGCGCCAGCGGACAGGCCACGGGTGAGAGTTCACTGTCTGCTTTGCACCCAGGGCAGCCGAGTGTGGTTGTGGGCCAGATCCAACCTCTCCGTGCCTCAGTTTCCTCGTCCACACGTGGGGTGAGTAGCTACACCCGGTGTCTGTTGTGAGGGTGCAGCGAGGTGATTCGGATGAAGTCTGTGTGCCTGGCAGCTTTCAGGGACCTCGGACTCAGGGGTTCCAGAACTTTCCATCAGACCCTCGTCTCCTGGTCATGAAAAGTGAGGAGGCAGATATTGGAGGGGCGTTTTGTCTCTCACTGAACCACAAGCAGGACCTGGGGCCCCGAGGGAGGCTGGGAAGTGTCCTGGAAGGAAGAGCCACCGTCGGGCCCTGACTGACGGGCTCCCACAGGTCTGCTGGGGCCCCGGGGCCTGGGGCTGGACAGAGGGGCTGCCGACGGGTCAGCACTGCCGGGTCCGCTGAGTGACAGGCACCTGAGGGGTTTCCAGACGCTTCCTGTGGCTGCAGGACCTGAAGCTGAAGGCCCCGGGCTCAGGGCTCACCACCCAGCCCCTCAGTCCCTCCTGGGGAGCTGGGTGAGGGTCTGCAGGGGCCTCCCCTCCCAGGACCCCCAGAGGCTGTGCCCATCTGCACTGTTGGCCCCTGAGGGGCTGGGTTTGGGGGAGGAATGGAGGATGAGGGATGGGGTCAGAACCAAGGGCAGCCTGGACAAGTCATTTAATTCGGAGCCTCACCTGACA
>NW_005876875.1:0-9329 GCF_000147115.1 Myotis lucifugus | reverse complement strand
GCTCCTCAGGGGACTCCGTGGTGGTGGCTAGCAGAATCTTGGCCAGGTTTCGGGTCTGCTTGTCACTGGCAGCCACCATGGCGCGGGCTCGTCTATCCTCAGGGGACTCTCGGTTATTGAACACCTTCTCTGCCACTGCCAGTAAATCCTGTAAACTTTTTTCTCCTAATCTATCTATTCTCTGCAGTTTTTTTCTAATGTCCATGGCTGACTGGTTTATAAAACTCATGATTACAGCTGCCTTATTCTCAGGGGCTTCTGGATCCATGGGGGTGTAGGTGCGATATGCCTCCATGATCCGTTCTAGAAAGGCAGCTGGAGACTCATCTCTTCCCTGCTGTACGTTCCCTACCTTGGTCAAATTGGTGGGCTTCCTAGCAGCCCTACGGAGACCCCCCCATTAGAGTCTGACGGTAGACCGAGAGCCTCTCCTTACCTTCTGCCGTGTTGAAATCCCATTCAGGCCTAGTTAAAGGGAAAGAGGCATCTATCTGGGCCTGGTTTGTGGTTGGATTTCCGTCCACACCAGGAACCATCTTCCGGGCCTCATTGAGGATCCTTTCTCTCTCTTCCGTTGTGAACAGAACCTGTAAAAGCTGCTGACAGTCGTCCCATGTGGGCTGATGGGTGAAAAGAACAGAATCTAGCAAGTCAATAAGTCTCCCCGGCTTTTCAGAGAACTTAGGGTTCTGTGCCTTCCAGTTATACAAATCGCTAGTTGAGAAAGGCCAATAGATATGGGGCTGGTTGCCATTCGCATCCGGGGGTCCAGCGGCCCGTAAGGGCAAGGTCTTAATAGTGGAGTCGGGGGCTGCGACAGACAGTTCCCGCTGAGCTCTTTGCCGGGTGAGAGACGGGCCTCCTACTGGAACCGGAAGTGAGGCCACTCCCAGAACCCCGCCCCCAGGCACTCCCGGAACTCCGCCCCCAGGTACTCCCGGAACTGCGTCAGCTTCCCGCCACAGGGCAGGATCAAATCTCTCCGGCATCCTGTGGAAATGATATGGGGGAGGAAAAATTAACTCTTCTTCAGTTCCCCCCTGCAAAACCGGGTAGGGGGGAGCTGGAGCTGACGGCAGGGTGGTTCTTTTCTCCTTCCTCTTCTCCGCTTCCTGCAAGGCAAAAATGGGTTCTGGCTCCGGAGGGTGTGGAGGTAGGAAGGGCCTAAGCCAAGATGGTGGATCTTCCACGAGGTCCTGCCAAGTAACAATGTAAGAGAGTTGACCAGGATGTCCCTCTTTGGGCTGGGAGACGATATCCCTAACCCGGCGGATGGTGGGGAGATCGAAAGTCCCCTCCGGCGGCCACCCGACATTAAAAGTCGGCCACTCCCTGGAACAAAAGGCCCGCCACCGGTCCTTCCGAACCTCCGCACTGAGGTTGCTGGCTCTTTCCTCTACCTCTTTAAAATTACAGACCATAATGCTTAAAGGAGTAGTTTGAGTCTGTCCCATAATGTCTATCCAGTAAATCCACAAAATAAAACCAAAAAAACACAAACACAGACAACTAAGGGGCCCTAAAATACAGTATTCCAACTCCATGGACGCGAAACCAAAATAATTTTCCAACTCCATGATGGTAAAAACCGAAAACGAAGCAAGGCTACTTCTACAGCCAGCGGAAGCTACCCGCCTACAGATTTCCCGACCTCGGAAGCAAGGCTAGTTCTACAGCCAGCGGAAGCTACCCGCCTACAGATTTCCCGACCTCGGAAGCAAGGCTAGTTCTACAGCCAGCGGAAGCTACCCGCCTACAGATTTCCCGACCTCGGAAGCAAAGCTAGTTCCACAGATACAGATGGAGGATCGAGGCGTCCCCCGACTCCTCCCGCCCTTTGTCCTCGTGCGTCCACGATCAATGTGGGCGAATACAGATTTCAGAAGTGAGCTCACACAGAAACAAACAAATACAAACATAAACGACACATACCGCGGTCAGCCAAGTCCTCCGAGCTGGGAGTCCCTCAATGGGCTTTGAGGATCCCGGGCGAGACCCCAAATGTTATGCCCAGATTCCAAGATCCCCAAAGAATTCCACACTGGGAGCCAGTTTCGATGCAACAGCAAAAGGACCTTTTATTTTAGGGCTAGCTAGACCGACCCCCGTTCCCGGCCGGCCCGGCCCTGCTCCCGGCCGGCCCGGCGACAGGAAGAGAGAGTGCCCTCCCATGGGAAAATCCGGCTTAAATAGGGGGGTGACGCAAGGGGATTGTGGGCCCTGCCGATTGGCCAGGCGTGAGCCGGGTCTTGTTACACAGGATGTGGTCATATCTATGGTGCGCACTTTCCTTGATTGTCATTGGTTAGTTTAAAATCCCGGGCGCGGCCAGCAGAGGCCTGGGCTTCCGGGAAGAAGGCTACACGTGGCCCCAACATGGAGGAGATGGCGGAGAGCGCATAGCCCTCACCCTTTCACTTTTAAGATTCTCTCTTTGTCTTTTGCCCTTGGCATTTTTATTATGATGTGTCTTGGTGTGGTCCTCTTTGGGTTCCTCTTGTTTGGGGTTCTCTGTGCTTCCTGGACTTATAAGTATATTTCTTTCACCAGGTAGGGGAAATTTTCTGTCATTATTTCTTCAAATAGATTTTCAATATCTTGCTCTCTTTCTCTCTTCGTCTGGCACCCCCAAAATTCAGATGTTGGTACACTTGAAGTTGTCCTTACACTATCTTCACTTTTTTAATTCTTTTTGCTCTTCTGGTTGGGTATATTTTGCTTCCTCATATTTCAAATTATTGATTTGCTTCTCAGAATCCCCTAGTCTACTGTTGAATCCCTATATATTATTCTTTATTTCAGTCAGTGTATGCTTTTTTCCTTTTTTTTTTTGGCATTTTCACTTAGATCCTTGAAAGTCTCACTAAGTAAGTCCCTTGGAGGTTTCTAGAAGATTCTTGAGTAACCCTATAAGTGTGGTTTTGAACTCTATATCCATTTCTTTCAATTGTGACATGTTTCTTTGTCTCCACATTTTGGCTGCTTCCCTGTGTTTGTTTCTGTGTATTGGGTAGAGCTGCTAAGTCTCCTTGAGTTGATAGAGTGGCCTTGTGTGGTTGGTGTCCTATAAGGCCCAGTGGCTCAGCCTCCCCAATCACCTGAGGTGGACACTCTAGGTGCACCCCTGTGTGGGCTGTGTGCACAGTCTTGTTGTAGTTGAGCCTTGATTGCTTTTGTTGTCATCGGGAGGAATTGACCTTCAGGCCAATTGGCTGTGGGGTACAGCTGTGACTCCAGTGGGACAGCTCCTGTGCAGGAGACACGCTTATGGAGCAGGACTTGCTTCAGTGGGGCTTTGGTGCTCACTGAGTCTGCCCCTTGAGTGCGTAGCTTATGGATGTGTAGAGTTGTAATTTGGTATGGTCTGATGCTGCCCCTTGGGTGCACTGGCTCTTGGGTCTCCAGGGAGGTGCAAAGTCAGCCACTGCCTGGGGCTACTCAGGAGCTACTGGGAGATTTGCAGATTCCTCCTCTTTGTATTGGGTTTGGAAGTGCCCAGGCAAGGCCCAGCTGTAAAGCAAGGCAGGATCTTGGGCCTTTTATTGATAAGTTCGGGGCTCCCTGACCTAGCTGCAGCTTGTTTGACAGGTTTTTAGCCAGAGAAAGGACAGGCCATTCATATGCAAAAGCCATTGCCCACAGCTTGGGTGGAGATGTAAATTGGGTGGGGTGGGGTCTCTGGGAATCACCAGGGTGGAGCAAACAGAAATGGCTGCCAATCAGCCCTGCAACCTGGGAGGTCCCAGCAAGGAAACAATGACCACTGGGAGCACCTCCCACTGGAAGAAAGCCACCTCCATGTTCCTGCCCTGATGCCAGTTTCTCCTCATATGTGTCTGATCCCCCAGAGCCTCGACCGGCACTGGAGCTAAGAGGAAGCAGGAGTTTGTAAGTTCAGATCATGGTGCCAGGCTTTTATGAGGAGCAGCTGGGTCTCCAGCGGTCTGTGTATCACTCAGCCCCAATCCGCACTGGTTTTTACAGTCCGTAGTTCTTGCTGCCTGTAGGGACTTCTTTTCCCAGCTCTGGGACGCTGGGCTGGGCGTCTGGTGTGGGGCTGGGACCCCTTGCTCCTCTGGGCAGCCTCCACAGAGGCAGTCTCCCCCCAATTAGTCAGTCACCGGTGACTGACATGGCGCTTAACATGTTAAAAAAGCAGCCCACATGGGTGCCGGACCAGCCCGTTCTGTGCCTCTGCACCTCCTACCAGTCTCAGTGTGCTTTCTTCTTTACTTCTCTAGTTTTAGGACTTCCATTCAGCCAGCTTTCCAGCGGTTCTGGATGATGGTTGTTCTGTATTTTAGTTCTGTAATTTTGATGTGGTTGTGGGAGGTGGCAAGTACAGGTATCTGCCTACGCTGCCATCTTGGTTCTCCCTGGGCCAGATTTTTTTATATTCTTGGGTGTTCTCTATCTTATTCTACTCTTTTCTATTTATTTGAAGTATTTCACAAGCTATATTAGTAGCAATCAGTTTTAAATACCTAACAGGATTATCAAAAATTCGCACAGCCATTCAGTTTTCTCATGAAAATTTAGCTGTCTATCAGCGCCCTCTGCTGTTCCAAATAGGCTATGGCAACAATTGACAGCAAAAATCAACACTGAAGAAGCCAGCAGGGTTCCCCACACACTTTCTCCACTTCTCCAGCAGAAAGCAGCAGCTGCGCCAGAACTATCATGTTTGGGAGCCGAAAAATATGGAAAAAAAACATACAGTTTGTGGAAAATATTCTATACGGGGGTTTCTCCCAGTCCAATGAGGAGCCAGGAGCTTAAGGAAAGTTGTCTGTGCAAGGCACACGCCTGGAAAGAAGCCAGTCTCAGGACTTGTGTGTGTCAGTGTGTCTAAGGCAAGAGAAGGCAGGGATGGGATGGAGTGGAGGTGGGTGCTGACTGAGTGAAGGTCAGGGCCGGGATCTGTGCTGCCAATGGCCTGAGAGACATTTGATCCAAACTCTTTATTTACAAACTAGAGGCCCAATGCACGAAAATCGTGCAAGGGGCTCGGTTCCCACCGCCACCACCCCAGGGGCTACCTCTGCCCCAGCCCCCGTCGCCGCGGATTCATCCAGAAGGTCATCCAGAAGGACATCCAGAAGGAATCTGGTCTAATTAGCATATTACACTTTTATTATGATAGATGAGGAGTTTGAGCTTCAAAGAGGAAGAGTTCTCTTCCTGGGCCACCCACTGACTTCAAGTCACATGAAAAAGAGCACTCAGGGAGAGCAGGAATAAGACACATGATGGTACTCTGTCCTTGTGTGTGAGCCATAGCTAACTTCCCTGATCATTTCCATGATGCTGCATTCAAGTCCGATTAATATGCTCCCCTTTTCTACCATCCTCACCGTCACCGACCTTATGTGCAAAAGGGCTATAACAGAATTGCCCTCCCCTTTTAGCTGGGAACTCTGAACTGCTTAGGGTTTTGGCCCAGCCAGTGTTGCTTAATGGTTGAGCGTTGTCCCATGCACCAAGAGGTCGCCAGTTCAATTCCTGGTCAGGGCACATGCCTGGGTTGGTGGCTCAATTCCCAGTAGGGGGGAGTGCAAGAGTCAGCGATCAATGTTTCTCTCCCCTTGATGTTTCTATCTCTCCCTGCCTCTCTCTCTGAAATCAATAAAAATATATTTATATAAAAAAAAGAACTGCTTAGGGTTTTGCACTAGAAAAGAGAGGTTGACAAAGTAGTCTGCCAAAGAGGCCTGCCTCAGTGTGTTTCTTATGACTGCTATTACAAATTACTGCAAACTTAGTGGCATAAAACAAGGCAGATCTTATAGTTCTGGAGATCTGGTGTCTAAAATGGGTCTCACTGGGTAAAGTCAAGGCACCTGCAGGGCCAAATTCCTTCAGAAAGCTCTAGAGGAGAATCCATGTCCTTGCCTTTCCCAGTTTCTAGAGACTGCCTATATTCCTTGGCTTGTGGCCCCCTTTCTTCTTCAAAGCCAGCAATCACATCACTCCAACCTTTGCTTCCCACCTCCTTCTTTTACTCTGACTCCCCTCTTCTCTCTTTCACTTATAAGGACCCTTATCATTACACCGGGTCCACCCAGATAACCCAGGATAACCCCCCATTTCAGTGCCAGTTGATTAGCAAACTTCACTATCTGCAACTTTAATTCCCCCTTGCCATGTGCATAATATATTCACAAATTCTGGGGATTAAAATGTGAACATCTTGGAAGGAGGGTGATGAAAAAAAAGATAAAAGGGAAATATCTGTGTTAGAGACTTAGGAATAGGAAGGTGTGCTGAGGGGAAGGCAGTTATTTCAACTAAGAATTTCACAAATGGAACTAATTTAGGTAATAAATTAGGTCCATGTGCAGCCAAAGCAGTTGAGATGAAACTTACTAGAAATGAGGAGGTCAAAGAACTGGGAGGCTCCAGAAAAATGAAAATTATCTAGGATGTTGGCAGGATGTAGGATGGAAAGCAAAACTGTGATCCAGGAGCCAAAGTCTTAAATAAAGGAAGGGGCATCACTGGGAGGGGGGTTGATGAAGCCTCAGGAGAGCAAGGGTGTTAGCGAGCCACAGGGCCTGGAAACTACAGTGCAGGCCTAGGGGCCAGCAGGTCTCTGCACTCCGGAGCACCACAGGCTGCCCTGCAGCTGCCTCCCAGGGAGAGGGGCACCTAAGAACCATGAGTTGTTCTCTTTGAGGTTTTCCATTTAAATGATTTCTGCTTTGGTACCTACTAATTGCCTCCAACATGCTTTTGGTTTATTTGATTTTATATTCTAGTCTCTAAAGTTAAATGTTTAGATATTTTACTTTCGATATATCTCATTTTTGCAATAAAAACCACTAAAATCATAAAGAATTCTCTGAGAACTATTTTGATTCCAATCCACATTAAGATGTGAAGTGCTCACGTTGTCAGTTCCCAAACAGCCAGTAATTGAAAGTTTGGTTTTCCTTTTGACCAAGAGATATTTAGAAAACTGCTTTTTAAAATATTTCCAAGTGGTTACGACATTTTATTATAATTTTTAATTCTACTTATATTGTATTATTTTGGAAAATGCGACCTGTACATTTTCAACCTTAGGGATTTGTGGAGATGTTTCTTTAGTGCCTAGCTAATATTGATCAGTGTCCCACATTTAATGCCCCGTGGGAATTGGAAACAGGTTCATTCTTTGTTCATTGTGCACAAAGCCATAAGAAAGCTTCTTTGTCCTATACTCAAATCTATGTTTGGGGTTTTTTTGAGACAGGAATTTTTAATGTTTCCTACTATGATTGTTTTTTTTTTCTTTACATTTTTGACAGATTTTGTTTTATTTGTCTCAGTGCAAAGTGGTTTTGATACATAAAGTTCGTGACTATTGGCAAATCATACCCCTTTTTTTCTATATAAAAGGCATTCTTTGTTCTACTTAAAGATCTTGGCCTTGATTCTACTTTGTCTGATATTTACATGGCTAACCTTGTTTTCTTTTGGTTAGCATTTACCTTGTACATATTTGTTCTTCCATTTATTGTTCAGCCTTCTGTGTCCATTCACTTTTGGTGCATCGCTCATAAAAAGCATGCAACTAAAGTTTACTTTCTGACTCTGTCATCTATTTTTTGGAGTGTATGTGGCATCATTCCTTTTTTTGTGTGGGGGTTTTTCCCCTTACTGACCTTCCCAAGATCAATTGAGTTTCGAGTTGCTGTTTCATCTAATGATTTCAAGAATCTACATATCAGTTAGTATTTGACTCCACCAAATAAAGAAGAACCCTAAAATAGAGGAACTTAAGACCATATATTCTCACACATAACAGAAGTCTGAAGGAAGGCAGTCCAGAGTGTAGATGGAGGCTCTGCTGTCACAGGAACCCAGGCTCTCACTCTCTTTCCGCTCCACCATTCATAAAAAATAATTTCCATTCTCAAAGTCATAAGGTGGCTCCCACCATCATGCCCAAGTTCCATGCAGCAAGAAGAAAGGGGGAAGGGCAAAAAAGGCCATCTCTCAACTGAACCAGCCTCATTGGAGGAGCCTTTCCTGAAGTTTCATACACTCATAAATCATCAGTCAGACCATGGAGTGCAGATGTGACTGCATCTATTTAGTATATATTTAGTACATACCTCGCTGCAAGGGTAGCTGGAAAACATAGCCTTTTAGCTGAGTATAGCATCACTTCATTCTATTCTAAAGACAAGGATAAAATATATTAGATAGGCAACTGAAATATTTGCCAAAATTTATATACTTGGCCATTTTATTAGCTGTTACAGTTAAATTTTTTTAGCCCTTCCATTGTCATCTGTGGCATTGAGCATTGTTGTCCTTCTCCCCCCTATTTTATTAAATTTATTGGGGTGACACTGGTTAACAAAATTATACAGGTTTCAGGCGCCCAATTCTACAACACATCATCTGTACACTGCCCATCAAGTCAAGACTACCCATCCCCATTTATCCCTGCTATACCTTCCTCCACCTCCCCTCACCCCATCCCACCCCCCGGCAATCACCCCTCTGTTGTCTATGCCCATTAGTTCTTAATTTTTTAACAAAGATCCTATATAATAAAAGCCTAATATGCTAACTGTCCAGTTGTCCATTCAACCAATCAAAGCGTAATATGCTAATGATATGCAAAGAATACTCAACCACTCACTATGACATGCACTGACCAGTCACTATGATGTGCACTGACCACCAGGTGGCAGACGTTCCGACCGGTAGGTTAGCTTGCTGCTCGGGTCCGGCCTATTGGGACTGAGCAAGACAGACTGGACACACCCTGGAGCCCTCCTGCAGTCCCTCCCTGGGTGGCCAACCTCCCGCATCTCTCCTTGGCCCCAATCGTGCATCAGTGGGGTCCCTCAGCCTGGCCTGTGCCCTCTTGCAATCTGGGACCCCTTGGGGGATGTCAGAGAGCCGGTTTCAGGCTAATCCCACAGGCCAAACCAAAAGACCCCATTGGTGCACGAATCCGTGCACCAGGCCTCTAGTATTTAAATAAGCGTTTCTCTACAAATATGAACAACTAATCACTATGATCTCCCCTCAAAATAAAATATGTATCATTTCTTTAATTACCTATATTTTCCAATCATTCCTCCAAAATAATAGTAAAATATTATTTCCATATTATGGTCAATTGTTATACCACTTGAGGCCCAATGCACGAAATTCGTGCAAGGGGCTCGTCCCTCACAGCCACAGCTTGCCTCAGCCCTCACAGCCCCTGCTTCGTCTGGAAGGTCGTTTGGCCATCCAGTCAGATAGATATACTCATTATAGGAATCAATTATTAATAATTATATAAAATACAATGTTAACAAGTAAATGTTAAATCAATTAATCCT